>NW_019946494.1:0-2048 GCF_002910315.2 Salvelinus sp. IW2-2015
GTCACCAAACTGTTCCTGGATGGTTGGGAGAAGTTGCTCTCGGAGGATGTGTTGGTACCATTCTTTATTCATGGCGGTGTTCTTAGGCAAAATTGTGAGTGAACCCACTCCCTTGGCTGAGAAGCAACCCCCCAGATGAATGGTCTCAGRATGCTTTACTGTTGGCATGACACAGGACTGATGGAAGTGCTCACCTTGTCTTCTCCTGACAAGCTTTTTTCCGGATGCCCCAAACAATCGGAAAGGGGATTCATCAGAGAAAATGACTTTACCCCAGTCCTCAGCAGTCCAATCCCTGTACCTTTTGCAGAATATCAGTCTGTCCCTGATGTTTTTCCTGGGGAGAAGTGGCTCTTTGCTACCCTTCTTGACACCAGGCCAACCTCCAAAAGTCTACGCCTCACTGTGCGTGCAGATGCACTCACACCTGCCTGCTGCCATGACTGAGCAAGCTCTGTACTGGTGGTGCCCCGATCCCGCAGCTGAATCAACTTTAGGAGACGGTCCTGGCGCTTGCTGGACTTTCTTGGGTGTTCTGAAGCCTTCTTCACAACAATTGAACCGCTCTCCTTGAAGTTCTTGATGATCCGATAAATGGTTGATTTAGGTGCAATCTAACTGGCAGCAATATCCTTGCCTGTGAAGCCCTTTTTGTGCAAAGCAATGATGACCGCACGTGTTTCCTTGCAGGTAACCATGGTTGACAGAGGAAGAACAATGAATCCTAGCACCACCCTCCTTTTGAAGCTTCCAGTCTGTTATTCAAACTCAATCAGCATGACAGASTGATCTYCAGCCTTGTCCTCGTCAACACTCACACCTGTGTTAACTAGAAAATCACTGACATGATGTCAGCTGGTGCTTTTGTGGCATGGCTGAAATGCAGTGGAAATGTTTTTTKGGGATTCAGTTCATTTGCATGGCAAAGAGGGTCTTTGCAATTAATTGCAATTCATCTGATCACTCTTCATAACCTTCTGGAGTATATGCCAATTCCAATTATACAAACTGAGGCAGCAGACTTTGTGAAAAATAATATTTGTGTCATTCTCAAAAGGCTATGACCCTGGAACTGACCCTGTAATATAGCTACTGACCCTGTGGACTGTACCTGTGATATAGCTACTGACCCTGACTGATATAGCTACTGACCCTGTATAATAGCTTACTGACCTGATAGCTACCTGTATTAGCTACTGACGCCTGTATATAGCTACTGACCCTGTATATTAGCTACTGACCCTGAACTGGTATATAGCTGAACGGACTCTGTATATAGCTACTGACCCTGAACTACCTCTGTATATAGTTTACTGACCTGTATATAGGCTACTGACCCTGGAACTGACCATGTATATAGCTAACTGACCCTGTATATAGCTACTGACCTGTATATAGCTACTGAACACTGTATATAGCTACTTGACACTGTATATAGCTACTGACCCTGTATATAGCTACTGACACTGGTATATAGCTACTGACCCTGTATATAGCTACTGACCCTGGGACTGTCCCTGTAATAGCTACTGACCCTGTATATAGCTACTGACCCTGGAATGACCCTGTATATAGCTACTGACCCTGGAACTGACCCTGTATATAGCTACTGACCCTGGGACTGTCCTGTAATAGCTACTGACCCTGGGACTGTCCCTGTATATAGCTACTGACCCTGGGACTGTCCTGTACATAGCTACTGACCCTGTATATGCTAGTGACCCTGTATATAGCTACTGACCCTAGGGACTGTCCCTGTCATAGCTACTGCCCTGTATATAGCTACTGACCCTGGAACTGACCTGTATATAAGCTACTGACCCTGGAACTGACCCTGTATATAGCTACTGACCCTGTATATAGCTATGACCCTGGGACTGTCCCTGTAATATAGCTAACTGACCCTGGGGCTGTCCCTGTATAATAGCTACTGACGCCTGTAAATAGCTACTGACCCTGGAATGTCCCTGTATATAGCTACTGACCTGGAACAGACCCTGTATATAGCTACTGACCCTGGAACTGTCCCTGTTATAGCTACTGCCTGT
>NW_019946494.1:2145-23443 GCF_002910315.2 Salvelinus sp. IW2-2015
AGAGAAGAGATTGTCCCTGTATTATAGCTACTGACCCTGTATGGAGTAGCTACTGAACCCTGTATATAGCTACTGACCCTGGACTGTCCCTACTGCCTACTCTATATAGCTACTGACCCTGGAACTGACCCGTGTATATAACTACGGATATAACTACTTCTTTAGCGCTAAAGTTACAGCGGTGGCCAAAAGTTATATACAGGGTCAGTAGCTATATACAGGGTCAGTTCCAGGGTCAGTAGCTATATACAGGGTCAGTAGCTATATACAGGGTCAGTAGCTATATACAGGGTCAGTTCCAGGGTCAGTAGCTACATACAGGGCCAGTTCCAATACCATATTTACAATGTGCAGGGATACTGGAGTGATGGAGGTTGATACTGTCTGTATTGGGGTAAGGTGACTATCAGGATAAACAGAGCTTTCGGAAAGTATTCAGATCCCTTGACTTTTTCCACATTTTGTTACGTTACAGCCTTATTCTAAAATGATTAGACGTGACGCTTGACATTCAGGCCAAAGAGTTCAATCTTGGTTTCATCAGATCAGAGAATCGTGTTTCTCATGGTCTGAGAGTCTTTAAGTGCCTTTTGGCAAACTACAAGCAGGCTGTCATGTGCCTTTTGCTGACTGTGCCTTCTGTCTGGCCACTCTACCATAAACACCTGATTGGTGGAGTGCTGCAGAGATGGTTGTCCTTCCTTCTGGACGGTTCTCCAATCTCCACAGAGGASATGGGAGCTCTGTCAGAGTGACCATCGGGTTCTTGGTCACCTTCTTTAAAAATCAATTTTAGAATGAGGCTGTAACGAAACAAAATGTGGGAAAAGTCAGGGGGTCTGAGTTCTTTCCGAAGTCACTGTATGTGTTTGTGTGTTCGAGTGTGAGTGTCTATGTCAGTGAGAGAGAGAGAGATACGTTGAGATATTTAATCTAGGAAGCATCTCACAATTTCCTCAGATATCTTTCCTGTTCATTTCTTTTTTTACACTCAGGCTTTCCACCAATKAATTACATCACCCTATTTTGATAATAGGCTATTGGTTTTCTGGTGTTTCTGGTGATAACATCCGTCGATCYCCTTGTGCGCCAATTGTGGACCAAATCTATCCATGAAAAAAATATTTTATGGCCTGATCCCAGATCTGTCATGGATGTACTTTAGAAGGACAGTACAGATTAGGGTTGTCCCGATACCACGATCCTCCATGTTTCATAGCCAAATAGAAAACACGAAGCAGACAGAACTCTATGGCACTTTAAAAACCTGCTATATATAAAATATTGTGTGATACAAAGGAAAAAGTGATGGCTAGTTATATCTGGGATCTCGTGGTCAAGACCAGATTTATTGTCCTGTATAGGGGAGGAAGGGAGGAGGGGGGAGAGAGAGAAGGTTTAGGGGGAAGGAGGGGACAAGAGAGAAGGTTAGGGGGAGGGAGGGCAAGAGAGAGAGGGTTAGGGAGGAGGGAGAGAGGGAAGAGAGAGGGTTAGGGAGGGAGGGAAGAGAGGGAAGAGAGAGGGGTTAGGGAGGGAGGGGAGGAGGGAAGAGAGAGAGGGTTAGGGGGAGGGAGGGAAGAGAGGGAAGAGAGAGAGGTTAGGGGGAGGGAGGAGAGAAGAGAGAGCGGGTTAGGGGGAGGAAGGGAAGAGAGAGAGGGTTAGGGGAGGGAGGGACAGAGAGGAAGAAGAGAGAGGTTAGGGGGGGAGGGTGAGAGAAGAGAGAGGGAGGTTAGGGAGGAGGAGGGAAGAGAGGAAGAGAGAGGGGGTTAGGGGAGAGAGGAAGAGAGAGAGGGTTAGGGGGAGGAAGGGAAGAGAGAGGGGGTTAGGGGAGGGAGGGAAGAGAGGGAAGAGAGGGAAGAGAGAGAATTGGGTTAGGGGGAGGGGAGGGGAGAGAGAGAGGGTTAGGGGGAGGGAGGGGAGGAGAAGAGGGGTTAGGGGAGAGAGGGAGAGGGGAAGAGAGAGAGTGTTAGCGAGAGAAGGGAAGATAGAGGGGGTTAGGGGGAGGGAGGGAGAGAGGGAAGAGAGAGAGAGTTAAGGGGAGAGAGGGGAGAGAGAGAGGGTTGGGGAGGGCAGGAATATAGGGAAGAGAGAGGGTTAGGGGAGGAAGGGAAGATAGAGAGGGTTAGGGGGAGAAGGAAGATAGAGAGGGTTAGGGAGAGGAAGGGGAGAGAGGGAATGGAGGAAGAGTGGAGGAGAGGGATGGGAGGAGAGGGATGGAAGGAGAGAGAGGGATGGAGAGGAGGGGAGAGAGGATGGGAGAGGAGAGAGAGGATGGGAAGAGGAGAGAGAGGGATGGGAGAGGAGAGAGAGGGATGGGAGGGAGAGAGAGGGATGGAGAGGGAGAGAGAGGATGGAGAGGAGAGAGAGGGAGGAGGAGGGAGAGAGAGGAATGGAGAGGAGAGGCGAGAGAGGATATTCAGCATTCATCTGGTGTTTTTGTGTTCATGAACTGCTTGCCTCTTTTGTCATCAGCAGGGAATTCATCAGATACATTTTCCCCCAGTTACCGTTACCGGTACTCACGTCCGAGGGATTTTTTAAAATCCGACGCTACTGTATGATTCATCTGTGTGTGTGTGTGACTTTTCTAACTTTGTGTGATCTAGATGCAGAGGAGTGGTGGAAGCTACTGTGTGTTTGCGGGTGTGTGTGTGTGGTGTGTGTGTGTGTGTGTTATGTGTGTGGGTGTGTGTGTGTGTGTTTGCGTGTGTGTGGTCGTGTGTGTGTTTAACTCTTGTTTTAACTCTTTGTAGAGCTGGATTGCAGAGGGATGGTGGAAGCTACTGTGTGTGGCAGTGTCTAGGAAGCTGTCTGAACGACATCAGCCTGGAGAGACCAGACCTGTTAGCAGGGGGCTGCAGCGGGAGCAGAACGGTGAGTCCCCAATTAGAAACACTAGCTAATGTCAACCTGCCCCAAACTGGTTAGCAGTTTACTTTACTGGCCTTGATGTGTTAGTGCAACTGAGTCCTTAGAGGTTTGTGAGAAGGGAATTGTGAGTCCACTATAGCCCCTGCCAATAGAGGCCATTCCAGGTCCATCTCATTTCAGGTCCACCCCCCCCCCCCCCCCGACCAGCACAGGACTTGTGAGGCAGTTTCATTACTGGCCCATAAATGTTAGTGCAATATAAGTCTCTCTCGTCTCTCTTCTGTGTGTGTGTGTGTGTGTGTGTGTGTGTGTGAGTGTGTGTGTGTGCAGTATGTGTGTGTGTGTGTGTCGTGTGTGTGTGTGTGTGTGTGTGTGTGTTGTGTGTGTGTGTGTGTGTGTGTGTGTTGTGTGTGTGTGTGTGGGTGGTGTGTGTGTGTGGTGATTGTGTGTGTGTGTGTGTGTCTTCCTGGCCTAATGAGAGGTGCTGTGCATCACTGCCTCTCTTCATAATGAAGCTTGTCACAGAGATGGATGAGATATAGAGGCTGGGGCTGAGGCCATGTGAAATCACTGCTGCTTCCCACACATCCCCCCCATCCAGGAAATAGAAGGAGAAAAGAGAGAAATACATAAAGAAGAAGAAAGGGAGAGACGTTATGTTATACCCAGACTAGCTGTGAAATGATTGCAATGTGTGTGTGTGTAATTTGTAGACTTTGGAAATCAAAGAATAAAAAAAAACAGTTCTGAATGGTAAAGAGGGAGTGTAACGGAACGGTAAAGAGGGAGTGTAACGAACGGTAAAGAGGGAGTGTAACTGAATGGTAAAGAGGGAGTGTAACTGAATGGTAAAGAGGAGAGTTAACTGGAACGGTAAAGAGGAGATGTAACTGAATGGTTAAAGAGGGAGTGTAACTGAATGGTAAAGAGGGAGTGTAATCTGAATTGGTAAAGAGGGGAGGTGTAAAAATCTGAACGGTTAAAGAGGGAGTGTAACGGAACGGTAAAGAGGAGTGTACTGAACGGTAAAGAGGAGTGTAACGGAAGGTAAAGAGGGAGTGTAACGGAACGGTAAAGAGGGAGTGTAACTGAACGTGTAAAAGGGAGTGTAACTGAAGGTAAAGAGGGAGTGTAACTGAACGGTAAAGAGGGAGGTAGACAGAACGGTAAAGAGGAGTGTAACTGAACGGTAAAGAGGGAGTGTAACTGAAACGGTAAAGAGGGAGTGTAACTGAACGGAAAGAGGGAGTGTAACTGAACGGTAAAAGGGGAGTTAACTGGAACGGTAAAGAGGGAGTGTAACTGGAACGGTAAAGAGGGAGTGTAACTGAACGGTAAAGAGGGATGTAACTGAACGGTAAAGAGGGAGTGTAACGGAACGGTAAAGAGGAGTGTAACTGAACGGTAAAGAGGGAGTGTAACTGAACGGTAAAGAGGGAGTGTAACGGGAACGATAAAGAGGGAAGTGAACGGAACGGTAAAGAGGGAGTGTAACTGAACGGTAAAGAGGGAGTGTAACTGAATGGTAAAGAGGGAGTTTTACGGAACGGTAAAGAGGGAGTGTAACTGAATGGTAAAGAGGGAGTGTAACTSAACGGTAAAGAGGGAGTGTAACGGAACGGTAAAGAGGGAGTGTAACTGAACAGTAAAGAGGGAGTGTAACTGAAAATAATCTGGGCCAAGATTTCATTTTGATTCCATTAACAACCTCTTACAGCTTTCATAACTTTGTGCTCTGCCCTCGTTTCTTGTTTGTTTATACGAATCCGTCTTTTAATGTGAGGAATCTGAACAGCCCAGCTAGTTCAATGAACAGTAATAACCTTTATCTTCCCTCTCGCAGCTTCGATGTAAAAGGACAGGGAAATATTGAATTACAGTGCATTCGGAAAGTATTCCAACCCCTTGACTTTTTTCACATGTTGTTACGTTACAACCTTATTCTAAAATGAATTWAAAAAAAATCCTCATCAATCGACACACAATACCCCACAATGACAAAGCAAAAGCTGAAATACCTAATTTACATACGTATTCAGAACGGTTGATTTGAGACTCGAAATTGAGCTCAGGTGCATCCTGTTACCATTGATCATCCTTGAGATGTTTCTGCAATTTGATTGGAGTCCACCTGTGGTAAATTCAATTGATTGGACATGATCTGGAAAGGCACAAACCTGTCTATATAAGGGCCCACAGTTGACAATGCATGTCAGAGCAAAAACCAAGCCATGAGGTCAAAGGAATTGTCCATAGAGCTCCGAGACAGTATTGTGGCAAGGCACAGATCTGGGGAAGGGTAACAAAACATTTATGCAGCATTGAAGGTCCCCAAGAACACAGTGACCTCCATCAATGGAAGAAGTTTGGAACCACCAAGATTCTTCCTACAGCTGGCCACCCGGCCAAACTGAGCGAACGGGGGAAAGGATCTTCGCCAGGGAGGTGACCAAGAACTCTATGGTCACGCTGACAGAGCTCTAGATTTTCTCGGTGGAGATGGGAGAACCTTCCAGAAGGACAAGCAGCTCTTCAGCACTCCACCAATTAGGCCTTTATGGTAGAGTGGCCAGACGGAAGCCACTCCTCAGAAAAAAGCACATGACAGCCCGCTTGGAGTTTGCCAAAAGGCACCTAAAGGATTCTCTGGTCTGATGAAACCAAGATTGAACTCTTTGGCCTGAATGCCAAGCATCAAGTCTGGAGAAAACCTGGCACCATCCCTACGGTGAAGCATGGTGTTGGCAGCATCGTGCTGTAGAGATGTTTTTCAGCGGCAGGGACTGGGAGACTAGTCAGGATCGAGGGAAAGAAGAACGGAGTAAGGTACAGAGAGATCCTTAATGAAGACTGCTCCAGAGCGCTCAGGACCTCAGACTGGGGTGAAGGTTCACCTTCCAACAGGACAACGACCCTAAGCACACAGCCTAGACAATGCAGGAGTGGCTTCAGGACAAGTCTCTGAATGACCTTGAGAGGCCCAGGCAGAACCCAGACTTGAACCCAATCGAACATCTCTGGAGAGACCTTAAAATAGCTGTGCAACAACGCTTCCCATCCAACCTGACAGAGCTTGAGAGCATCTGCAGAGAAGAATGAGAGAAACTCTCCAAATACAGGTGTGCCAAGCTTGTAGTGTCATACCCAAGAAGACTCAATGCTGTAATCGCTGCCAAAGGTGCTTCAACAAAGTACTGAGTAAAGGGTCTGAATACTTTTGTAAATGTGATATTTCTGTATTTTATTTCAAATAATTTAGAAAAAATGTTGATTAAAAAAAGGTTTTGCTTGGTCATTATGGTGTATTATGTGTAGACAATTTTAGAATAAGGCTGTTAACTAACAAATGTGGGACAAAAATCAATGGGTCTGAATACTTTCCGAAGGCACTGCATATTCGATAACATCGATGTGTTGTGTGTGTGTGTTGTGGGGGAGGGAGTGGGGGGGGGGGGGTGGGTGTACACGTATACTAATATCATAGACAGCTCCACACTCAGCAGTTAGACTTCAGTTAGTGATCTCCAACTGCAGGGGCCGATAATTAAATCAAAGTTCATTTTTCTTGCTGCCTTCCTAAAAAGTAGTTTAATGAGGGAGATTTGCTACCACTTGTTAGTTTGAGTCCGTTTTGATTGAAGCGAAGAGATGAAACGGGGACCATATTTTAAGTCTATTGAGACTTCATTTCAACACTCCTTAGCACCTGGACGCTGACCTTCACATGCTCATCCTTCTGTCTCTCTCCTCTCTCTCTCTTTCTCTCTTTTCTCTGCTCCTCTCTTTCTCTCTTTCCCTTTCTCTCTCTCTCGTGTCTCTGTCTCTGTCTCTCTCGCTTTATCTCTCTTCTCTCTTTCTTCTGGCTCTCTTTCTCTCTTTCTCTCTCGCTCTGCTCTGTCTCTCTCTTTCTCTCTGTCTCTGTCTCTGTCTCTCGTCTCTGTCTCTCTCTCTTTCTCTCTGTCTCTCTCTCTCTCTCTCTCTGTCTCTCTTGCTCTCTCTCTGTCCTCTCTTTCTCTCTGTCTCTCTCTTTCTCTCTGTCTCTTCTTTCTCTCTTTCTCTCTGTCTCTCTCTTTCTCTCTCTCTCTCTTTTTCTCTCTCTCTCTCTCTCTCGCCCTCTCTCTCTCTTCTCTCTCTCTCTCTCTCTCTCTTCTCTCTCCTCTCTCTCTCTCTCTCTCTCTCTCTGTCTCTCTTTCTCTCTTGTTCTGTCTCTCTCTGTCTCTTTCTTCTTTCTCTCTCTTCTCTCTCTGTTTCTCTCTTGCTCTGCTCTCTCTCTTTCTCTCTTTCTTCTGCTCTCTCTTTCTCTCTCTCTCTCTCTCTCTCTCTCTGTCTCTCTGCTCTCTCTCTGTCTCTCTTTCTCTCTGGTCTCTCTCTTTCTCTCTGTTCTCTCCTCCTCTTCTTTTCTCTTTCCTGTCCATCCCCTCTCTCTCTTTCTTCTTTCTTTCTCTCTTTCTCTCTGTCTCTCTCTTTTCTCTTCTTGCTTTCTCTCTCTCTCTCTCTCTCTTTCTCTCTTGCTCTGTCTCTCTCTGTCTCTCTTTTTCTCTCTCTGTCTCTCTCTTTCTCTCTTGCTCTGTCTCTCTCTTTCTCTCTTTCTCTGTCTCTCACCCTCCTTCTTCTTCTTCTTCTTCTCTCTCAAGGAAAGAGGAAAATAATAGACTCCTTGTAAAGGACGAGTGTTTTGTCTTTTGTCTTTATCAGTCTGTTATATAACGTCCATTTGCATTGAGAATTACTACATTTTAATGTTCTTATTACTTTTTATGTCTGCCTCCTATTTTTTTCATCATTTGTATGAAGTTATACTGAACAAAAATATAAACACATCATGCAACCATTTCAATGATTTTACAGAGTTACAATTCATATGAGGAAATCAGTCAATTAAAATAAATACATTAGGCCCTAATCTATGGATTTCACATGACTGGGCAGGGTTAGTGCAGCTTGGGAGGACATAGCCCGCCCACCCACTGGCGAGCTAGGCCCAGCCAATCATAATGAGTTTTTCCACGCAAAAGGGCTTTATTACAGATAGAAATACTCCTTAGTTTCATCACCTGTCCGGGTGGCTGGTCGCAGACGATCGTGGTTACACGTGGTCTGCGGTTGTGAGGCCGGTTTGACGTACTGCCAAATTCTCTAAAACGACGTTGGAGGTGGCTTATGGTAGAGAAATCAATATTACATTTTCTGGTAACAGCTCTGATGGACATTCCTCTAGTCAGCATGCCAATTTCACGCTCCCTCAAAACTGGAGACATCTGTGGCATTGTGTTGGTGACAAAACTGAACATTTTAGAATGGCCTTTTTTTGTCACCAGTACAAGGTGCACCTGTGTAAGGATCATGCTGTTTAATCAGCTTCTTGATATGCCACTCCTGTCAGGTATTATCTTGACAAAGGAGAAATACTCAATAACAAACATTTGAGAGAAATAAGCTTTTTTGTGCATATGGAATATTTCTGGGATCATTTATTTCAGCTCATGAAACATGGGACCAACACTTTACATGTTGTGTTTCTAATTTTGTTCAGTATAATATTGTGTAAGGAGCTGTCTTTGTTATCCTTTCAGTACATAGATTCCATCTTCATGCAAAGTGGTTTGAATGCTAATTCTGGATTTTAAGTCGGCTGTACAACAGCATGGACTCTAATGCTATTGATCAAGTGGAGAAACGTATTTCCGTTACTCATGGGCCAGAAGTATGTAATAGCTGAACTCTAAAGCTGCTGATACTGGGTTGAATTAGTCAGTTTTTGACACTGTATGAGCCTTCTCAGTACACCAATGGCTTCTGTCAAACAGATGAGACCTTTTCATTCTGTCCGTCCGTCTGTCAGCCACAATGATTTATACAGTACCGTTGAAARATTTGGCGTAACTTAGAAATGTCCTTCTTTTTTGAAAGAAAAGCACATTGTCTGTCCATTAAAATAACACCAAATTGATCAGAAATACAGTGTAGACATTGTTAATGTTGTAAATGACTATTGTAGCTGGAAACGGCAGATTTTTTTATGGAATATCTACATAGGCGTACAGAGGCCCAATATCAGCAACCATCACTCCTGTGTTCCAAKGGCATGTTGTGTTAGCTAATCMAAGTTTATCATTTTAAAAGGTTCATTAGAAAACCCTTTTTCAATTATGTYAGCACAGCTGAAAACTGTCGTTCTGATTAAAGAAGCAATAAAACTGACCTTCTTTAGACTAGTTGAGTATCTGGAGCATCAGCATTTGTGGGTTTGATTATAGGCTCAAAATGGCCAGAAACAAAGTACCTTCTTCGGAAACTTGTCAGTCTATTCTTGTTCTGAGAAATGAAGGCTATTCCATGCAAGAAATTGCTTAGAAACTGAAGATCTGTGACACGCTGTGTCTACTCCTTCACATAACAGCGCAAACTGGCTCTAACCAGAATAGAAAGAGGAGTGGGACCCCGGTGCATACTACACGACAAGTCATTAGAGTGTCTAGTTTAGAAGCAGATGCCTCACAAGTTTCACTGGCAGCTTCATTAAATAGTACCCGCAAAACACCAGTCTCAACGTCAACAGTGAAGAGGCGACTCCAGGATGCTGCATTTTCTCTTAACCACCGCATTTAACGATGGAAAGAGGTCTGGGAATATGGCTGATATAAACAGTGTAGTTATTTCCTAACCCCATGATAACTGAACTAAATGACTACTGCCCCGTAGCACTCACTTCTGTCTTCATGAAGTGCTTTGAGAGACTAGTCAAGGACCATATCACCTCCACCTTACCGGCCACCCTAGACCCACTTCAGTTTGCATACCGCTCCAACAGGTCCACAGACGATGCTATCGCCATCACACTGCCCACTGCCCTAACCCATCTGGACAAGAGGAATACCTATGTAAGAATGCTGTTCATCAACTACAGCTCAGCCTTCAACGCCATAGTACCCTCCAAACTCRTCATTAAGCTSGAGACCCTGGGTCTCAACCCCGCCCTGTGCAATTGGGTCCTGGACTTTCTGACGGGCCGCCCCCAGGTGGTGAAGGTAGGAAASAACATCTCCACTTCGCTGACTCTCAACACTGGGGMCCCACAAGGGTGCGTGCTCAGGTCCCTCCTGTACTCCCTGTACTCCCTGTTCACCCACGACTGCGTGGCCATGCACGCCTCCAACTCAATCATCAGGTTTGCAGACGACACAACAGTAGTAGGCTTGATTACTAACARCGACGAGACAGCCTACAGGGAGGAGATGAGGGGCACTCRGAGTGTGGTGTCAGGAAAACAACCTCTCACTCAACGTCAACAAAACAAAGGAGATGATMGTGGACTTCAGGAAACAGCAGAAGGAACACCCCCTCCAGCATGACAAACTTTTACAGATGCACAAACGAGAGCATCCTGTCGGTCTGTATCACCGCCTGGTATGGCAACTGCACCGCCCTCAACCRTAAGGCTCTGCAGAGGGTRGTGMGGTCTGCACAACGCATCACCGGGGACAAACTACCTGCCTTCCATGACACCTACAGCACCCGATGTCCCAGGAAGGCCAAAAAGATCATCAAGAACAACAACCACCCGAGACACTGCCTGTTCACCCCGCTATCATCCAGAAGGCCAGGTCAKTACAGGTGCATCAAAGCTGGGACCGAGAGACTAAAAAACAGCAAGGCCATCAGACTGCTAAACAGCAATCACTAACTCGGAGAGGCTGCTGCCTACATTGAGACCCAATCACWGACCACTTTAATAAATGGATCACTAGCCACTTTAATAATGTCTACATATCTTACATTAATCATATCACATGTATAAACTGTGTTGAGACCCAAWCACTGGACACTTCAATAAATGGATCCCTAGTCACTTTAWATAATGCCACTTTAAATAATGTTTACATTTCTTACATTACTTATATCTAACATTATGTATATACAGTATTTCATACCATCTATTGCACCTTGCCTATGCCGCCCAGCCATTGCTCATCCATATATTTAYATGTACATATTCTCATTCACCCCTTTAAATTTGTGTGTATTAGGTAGTTGTTGGGAATTGTTAGATATTACTGCACTGTCGGAACTAGAAGCACAAGCATTTCGCTACWSTCGCATTAAMATCTGMTAATGTGTGTGATCTGCTGATGTATGTGACCAATRACATTTGATTTGATTTGATTTGTAGCCTTCACTTTTACTGAAAAGCTTGAAAAGTGTTTAAAAACAGCCAAAATGAGGACTGGAATAGATTCTATCCACATGTCAAATTCTTACTGTTGTAACTGTGTTATTCTGCCATTTCAAACATATTTTCTGTTTGTAAAATTGCCATGTTTTATTTCTTACTTGTAACTCAAAATCTGTATTCGGTCAAAAAAGCTAAAAAAAAATGTTTTGTTCCAGAGCGGTTCAACGTGTACCTGATGCCCACTCCTAACCTGGACATCTATGGGGAGTGTACGATGCAGATCACCCATGAGAACATCTACCTGTGGGATATCCACAATGCCCGCGTCAAACTGATCATGTGGCCCCTCAACTCACTGAGGAGATACGGACGAGACTCCACTTGGTTCACTTTCGAGTCAGGAAGGTATGTGTGTGTGTGTGTGTGTGTGTGTGTGTGTGTGTGTGTGTGTGTGGTGTGTGGTGTGTGTGTGTGTGTGTGTGTGTGTGTGTGTGTGTGTGTGTGTGTGTGTGTGTGTGTGTGTGTGTGTTGTGTTGTGAAATCATTGGTTCACCTACGGGCGTGACTCACAGTGACACAGTAATCTGCCTGGCGTATCTGTTTCATAGGAGTCTCATTCACATGTCTCTTGATCTGACCCTAACCCTTCACATGTCTCTTGGATCTGACCCTACCCTTCACATGTGTCTTGGATCTGACCCTAACCCCTTCACATGTCTTTTGGATCTGACCCTAACCCCTTCACATGTGTCTTGGATCTGACCCTAACCCCTTCACATGTCTCTTGGATCTGACCTAAGTCAGATCCAGAGACATGTGGAGGGTTAGGGTTAGATCCAAGACACATGTGAAGGGGTTAGGGTCAGATCCAGAGACATGTGAAGGGCTAATTAGGGTCAGATCCCAGAGAATGGTGGACGGGGTTAGGCAGATCCAGAGGACATGTGGAGGGGTATGGGTCAGATCAAGAGACATGTGATAGGGGTTAGGGTCAGATAAGAGACATGTGAAGGGGTTAGGGTCAGATCCAGATACAATGTTGAAGGGGTTAGGGTCGATCCAAGAGACATGTGAGAGGGTTAGGGTCAGATCCCTTCACATGTCTCTGGGATCTGACCCTAAGGTCACATCTCCAGGCACATCCCCTCCAGCCACACCGTTCCTGCTATGAGATGCCAGGCGTATCTGCTCCTGCCCTGCATACAGTATATCTGAATCTGCATTTGTTTCTCTGTGTTCTACCTGTGTGTTAGTGGATGATCTGTAAGAAACTCAGCTCTCCTCCCTCTTTTTTTCCCCTACTCAATCCATCTTCTTCTCCCTACCTCTTCTCTCTTCCCGCTTCTCTACCAATCTCTCTCTCTCTCCGATCTCTACCCATCTCTCTCTCTCTTCGCCATCTCTCCTCTCGTCGCTCTCTCTTCCCCATCTCTCTCTCTCTCTCGTCTCTCCTCTCTCTCTCTCTTCTCTCTCTTCTCTTCTCTCTCTCTTCTTCTCCTACTCTCTTTCTTCTCTCTCTCTCTCTTTCTTCTCTCTCTCCGCCATCTCTCTCTTCTCTTTCTCTCTCGCTGTCTCCCATCTCTATCCCATCCTCTCTCCTCCCCATCTCTATCCCGCCATCTCTCTCTTCTCTCTCTCCCTCTCTCTTCTCCTTCTCTTCCTCCTCTTCTTCTTCTCTTCTCTCTCTCTCCCTCTCCTCTCTCTCTCTTCTCCCTCTCTACCATCTCTCTCTCTCTCCTTTCTCTACCAATCTCCTTCTCTCTTCACTCTCTCCTTCGCTCCTTCCCCACTTCTCTCTCGCCCAATTCCTCTTCCTCCTCATCTCTCTCCCTCTCTCCCATCGCTCCACCATCTCTCTCTCTCTCTCCATCTCCTCTCTCCCCCCCCACTCCCTTACTCTCTCTCTCGATGTGTGACACAGGGTGGAGGGTCCTGTTTTAACGTTTCAAGACGCGTGAGGGAGAGATGATGTCCAGAGAGTTCATCAGGGCCACCCTGTCCATCGCAACAGCAACATGAGAGATGATGGAGGGAGAGGACTTCACAGGTAACACATAAGACACATCACATAACACAGCACACACACAACACACAAAAACACACACACAACAACACACACAACACACGACCACACAACACACAACATCACATACACAACACACACACACACACAACACCACACTATATTAAATTTACCGTATTACACAGAATACAGCATCCATTGCAGCAACAGAATGTTCAGGGAGAGAGGAGATGACCCACACAACACACACACACACACACACACACACACACACCACACACACACACACAAGAACACACACACACACAACCCACACACACAAAACACACCACTCACCACACGACACACACACAACACACACACCAGACACACACACACACACACATTATGCATATACCGACTGAAAACAATACACAATCGTTGAACACTTATACATAAACACACACAACCCCCCCCCCCCCCCCGCCCCCACACACACACACACAACACCACACAAATCAAAATGCAAAATGTATTTTAAAGCCCTTTTCCAACAGCTGATGTCACAAAGTGCTGTACAGAAACCAGCCTAAACCCCAAACAGAAAGCAATGCAGGTGTAAGAGTACGGTGGCTAGGAAAAACTCACTAAAGAAGGCCAAAACCTAGGAAAGACGGTAGAGAGGAACCAGGCTATGAGGGGTGGCCAGTCCTTCTTCTGGCTGTGCTGGGTGGAGATTATAACAGAACATGGCCAAGATGTTCAAATGTTCATAGATGACCAGCAGGTTCAATAAATAATCACAGTGGTTGTACAGGGTGCACAGGTCAGCCCTCAGGAGTAAATGTCAGCTGCTTTTCATACACATTCATTCAGAGTATCTCTACCCGCTCCTGCTGTCTCTAGAGAGTTGAAAACAGCAGGTCTGGGACAGGTAGCCGTCCGATGAACAGGTCAGGGTTCCATAGCCCGAGGCAGAACAGTTGAAAACTGAGCAGCAGCACGGCCAGGTGGACTGGGGACAGCAAGGAGTCATCAGGCCAGGTAGTCCTGAGGCATGGTCCTAGGCTCAGGTCCTCCGAGAGAGAGAAAGAAAAACACGCACGCACAAACACCCACACACACACACACACACACACAAACACACAACACACACACACACACAACACCAACACCAACACACACAACACACCACACACCACACACACACACACACACACACACACACACACACACACACACACACACACACATACAACAGCACACATGAGTTCCAAAAGTATTCAGACGTGACATTTTGTTGTTGTTGTTTAGATGTTTTGGGTTGAACTCGCTCAGCACTTTGGATTTGTACATTGTGGTGTACTCCAGCATGTTTGTCTGTATCATTATCAGCACTTTTTTGTACATAGTCCCCCATTTTCATGAGACCAAAGTATAGGTAGCGAAAATTATCTTTATATGTGTTTAAAGTAGTCAAAGTGTTGTATTTTGTCCCATATTCTTTAGCATGCAATGATTACTCAAGTTTGTGACTCTACAGACTTGTTGGAAACTATTTGATGTTTTGTTTTGTTGTGTTTGAGATTATTTGGTGCTAACAGAAATGAATGGTAAATAATGTATTGGGTTCATTTTGAGTCACTTTTATTGTAAATCACAATAGAATTGTTTCGAAACACTTCTACATTAATGTGGATGCTACCATGATTACGGATGTCCCGTATGAACCGTGAATATGATGAGTGAGAAAGTTACAGATGCCCAAATATATACCCAAGACATGCTCAACCTCTCACACCATTACAATAACAGGGGAGGTTAGCATTTATATCATACCCCCAAGACATGTTACCTCACCATTCAATAAAGGGAGGTTAGCTTTATTATCATAAACCCCAAGACATGCTACACTCTCACCATTACAATAACAGGGGAGGTAGCATTTTATATCATACCCCAAACAAAATGCTAACTCACCATTACATATAACAGGGAGGTTAGCCATTTTATATCATACCCCCAAGACTATGTAACCTCTCTCACATTACATAACAGGGGAGGTTAGCATTTTTTATATCATACCCAAGACATGTAACCTCTCACCATTACAATAACAGGGGAGGTTAGCATTTTATATCATACCCCCAAGACATGCTAACCTCTCACCATTACAATAACGGGAGGTTAGCATTTTAATTATATCCCCCAAGACTGCTAACCTCTCACATTATAAATAACAGGGAGGTTAGCATTTTATATCATCACCAAGACATGCTAACTCTAATCCATTACAATAAGGGGGTTAGCAATATATTTGGGGAGGGTATGATATTGTGCCTCTGTAACTTTCTCACTCTGTAACTGTCCTTGAGGTGACTAAACCCAGAGATAACAAGTGGATCCTAATGGCACCTATTCCTATATAGTGCAACTACTTTTGACCAGAGTCTGTACACTTTCTTGAAAAGTGGGTGCCATTTTGGACACATATCCCACGTACTGAAGAAGAATGTTGTTGTCTCTGTTTCAGACCCACTCCAACCAGCAACGTTAACCAAGTCCATCTCTGCCTCGCAGTGCCTACTGGCATCACATAATGCGTCAGAACAGTGTTGGAGACATCTACAGCTACCAAGGTACGCACAAGCTAGTCAAATCCAATCAAATGTATTTTTTTTAAGGCCTCTTACATCACGCTGATTGCAAGTGCTGTACAGAAACCCAGCCTAAATCCCAACGCAGCAATGCAGATGTAGAAGCACGGTCGGCAGGAAAACTAGTAAGCAGAACCTAGGAAGACACTGGAGAGGAACCAGGCTATGAGGGGTGGCCAGTCTTCTTCTGGCTGTGCGGGGTGGAGATTATACAGAACATGGCTAAGATGTTCAAATGTTCATAGATGAACAGCAGGGTCAATAATAATAATCACAGTGGTTGTACAGGGTGCAACAGGTCAGCACCTCAGAGAGAAATGTCAGTTGGCTTTTCATAGTCGATCATTAAAGAGCATCTCTAGCTACGTCCTGCTGTCTCTAGAGAGTTGAAACAAGCAGGTCTGGGACAGGTAGCAGTCCGGTGAACAGGTCATGGGTTCCATAGCCGCAGGCAGAACAGTTGAAACTGGAGCCAGCAGCACTTCGAGGTTGACTGGGGACAGCAGGAGTCATCAGGCCAGGTAGTCTGAGGCATGGTCCTAGGGCTCGGTCCTCCGAGAGAAAGAGACAGACGAGAGAGAGAGAGAGGGGAGAAAAGAGAGAGAGAATAGAGAGAGCATACTTAAATTCAACAGGACACCGGATAAGACAGGAGAAATACTCCAGATATAAAGACTGACCCCTAGCCCCACAACATAACCTATTGCAGCATATACTGGAGGCTAAGACAGGAGGTGTCGGGAACATGTGGCCCTTCCAACGATATCCCCGGACAGCCAAACAGCCAGGTAACCCCACAACTTTGCACACAAGCCCCACACCACTAGAGGGATATCTTCAACAACACAACTTACTATCCTGAGACAAGGCCGAGTATGGCCCACGAAAATCCTCCCACGCACGAGACAAGGGGTTGGGCCAAGCCCGGACAGGAAGACTCATGTCAGTGGCTCAACCACTCAAGTGACAACCACTCCTCAAGGGATGGCATGGAAGAGCACCAGTAGCCAGTGACTCACCTTCTGTTAGGGTTTGAGGGAGAATCCAGTGGAGAGAGGGGAACCGGCCAGGCAGAGACAGCAAGGGGGTCGTTGCTCCAGTGCCTTTCCGTTCACCTTTAACTCTGGGCCAGACTACACTCTCATAGGACCTACTGAAGATAGGCCTACTGAAGAGATGGGTCTTCAATAAAGACTTAAAGGTTTGAGACCGAGTCTGCTATCTCTCATGGATAGGTAGACATTTCCATAATTTAGCTTATAGGGAGAGGCCTGCCTCCAGCTGTTTGTCTTAGAAATTCTATGGACAGTTAGCGAGGCCTGCGTCTGTGACGAAAGCATACGTGTAGGTTATGTACGGCAGGAACAAATCGGAAAGATAGTAGGTAGCAAGCCATGTAATGCTTTGGTCGTTTAGCAGTAAAACTTGAAATCAGCCCTAGCTTAACAGAAAACCAGTGTAGAGAGGCTAGCACTGGGTAATATGATCAAATGTTTTGGTTCTAGTCAAGATTCTAGGCAGCCGTGTTTAGCACTAACTGAAGTTCACTACCAAGGTACGTACAAAACTACCAAAGTAAGTACAAGCTACGTAGGTACAAACAAGCCGCAAGGTACTTCAAGCAGAGCTCAGCTAGAGCGCTACAGAAAATATTATGTGAAAACCATGGCGCACACACGCATATACAGTATTCCATTTCAGTAACGCATATGTACATGCATATCTACATCATCGCTATTCTACACACGCATACTACACACGCATATCTAACACGATATCTAAACCACGTCGCATATCTACAACCACGCATATCTACAACACGCTATCTACAAACCTCATATCTCAATATCTACAAACGCATATCTACCTCAGCAGTATCTACACTACGCATATCTACACATATCTCACGACCATATCAAACACGCATAATCTACATACACCAGCATATCTCCACACAGCATATCCTACAACACTATCCTACCAAACATACGTACACATACAAGCAAACACACAATGTATCGGTAGAGTACTGGCGCATTTGGACCAGATTCCCTGGGTCTCACTTTGCAGTTGATAAATCTATATTGTGGTAAAGCAGTGAAATAACCGTATTGTAATGGGTACGAGGTGAGAGAGGTGAGATGGAATAAATGGAACACACCAGCCCCTTGTGTTTCAGTGGGCCCATAAGTATCATTTAATATAGCAAGCCAATGATAACCATTTAATACCCTTGATTATGACCATATTAATACTGTAGATTAATGGAAAGGTTCACCCATTTTGATTTTTTTATTGTTTTTTGTGTATCTCTGAGGGATATTCTATCGATTCCCCTGGGTCAACGTATAACGCTCTACCCAGCAGACTGTCGACCAATCGCGTTCATTTTGTCTTGCTGCGTCACGCAGGTTGCTAGCGAATTGTCACGCATCCTTTCTCAAAGTCAGTGTAAATGTCAAGAAACGTGCCTAATGTCACAATTCCAAAGCTGTCAGATTTACAGACAGCCAGTTAGTTACTCATAACTCGAGAAAAATTTGTAATCTTGCTAGTTCTTGTTGACGAAATTTGTGCTATTGTTCGGTTATTTAGGTAGCGCAACGAATATCTTCATGTTGGCTATTACTCTCAACCTTTATTTTAATATGAAGCCAAAATGAAACATTTATTCAACAAAAAATATTATTCTCATTTATTAGTGTTATTTAACACTGTACATTAAAGGAATGTGTGGTTTTGGGTGGATTTTTCCTTTATCTGAGTATGTGCTGATTTGAATGTGAGTGGATGTGAGAGAACGTGGGCAGACTTAACTCCGCTGTGGACCAGACTATCCCCTGTGGACCAGACTAGCCCCCTGTGGACCAGACTAGCCCCTGTGGACCAGACTAGCCGCCCTGTGGACCAGACTAATCCCTGGTGGGATCCCGATAATCCTGTGGACGCAGACTAGCCGCCCTGTGGACCAGACTAATCCCCTGTGGACCAGACTAGCCCCCTGTGGACCAGACTACGCCCCCTGTGGACCAGACTAGCCCCCTGTGGACCAGACTAGCCCTCTGTGGACCAGACTCCCCCTTGTGGACGCAGACTCCCTGTGGACCAGCTAGCCCCTGTGGACCAGACTAGCCCCCTGTGGACGCGGACTAATCCCCTGTGGACCAGACTCGCCCCCTGTGGGACCAGACTAGCCCCTGTGGACCAGACTAGCCCCCTGTGACAGCACCCCTGTGGCTCAGACTAGCCCCCTGTGGACCAGACTGAGCCGCTGTGGACCAGACTAGCCCCTGTGGACCAGACTAGCCTCCCCTGTGGACCGACTAGCCGCCCTGTGGACCAGACCTAGCCCTGCTGTGGACCAGACTAGCCCCCTGCGTGGACCAGACTAGCCGCCCTGTAGGACCAGACTACCCCCTGTGGACCAGACTAGCCCCTGTGGACCAGACTAGCCCCCTGTGGACCAGACTAGCCCCCTGGCTGGACAGACTAGCCGCCCTGTGGACCAGACTAGCCCCTGTGGACGACTTGCCCCTGTGGACCAGCTAGCCCCGGTGACAACCACCTAGCCCCTGTGGACCAGACTAGCCCCCTGTGACCAGACTACCCTGTGGACAGAACTGCCCCCTGTGGCTCAGACTCGCCCCTGTGCCAGACTGACCCCTTGTGGACAGACTAGCCCTCGTGGACCAGACTAGCCCCCTGTGGACCAGACTAGCCCCCGTGGACCAGACTAGAGTCCTCTGTGGCCGCAGACTAGCCTTCCGTGGCCAGACTAGCCCCAGACTAATCCCCTGCCGGCCAACTAATCCCTGCAGGGCCAGACTAATCCCCTGCGGGCCAGACTAGACCCCTGACTATGTAAATCTATGTTGAATGCTTAATCCCTTATTGATGTCACCTGTAAAATCCACTTCAATCAGTTTAGATGAAAGGGAGGAGAAAGGTTAAAGAAGGATGTTTAAGCCTTGAGACAATTGAGACATGGATTGTGTATGTGTGCCAAACGCCCCAAATGACTGTGCTGAAAACGCCCCAATGACTGTCTGAAACGCCCAATGGATGTCTGAAAGCCCAATGAAACTGTCTGAAACCGCCCCAATGACTGTCTTGAAAACGCCCCATATGACTGTCTGAAATGCCCCAATACGACTGTCTGAAACGCCCCACTGCGCAAAATGACTGTCTGCAATGCCCAAAGACTTTTGAAACGCCCCAATGATGTCTGAAAAAGCCCCAAAGACTGTCTGAAACGCCTCCAAAGACTGGTTTGAAACGCCCCAATGACTGTCTGAACATGCCGCCAAATAACTGCTCTTGGAAGGGATATGGTTTAACTGGTTCTCTTTTAAGTTATTTCACACTGGTTGTGTGTCCTACTTCTCGCTTTACTCCCCTCGCTTTCTAACTTCTGCTCTCCCTGGTGGCTTTGGCCTCCCTCGTCTCTCTTCCCTGGCTTTCTACTCGCTTTTCTGCCTCCCGGTAACACTCTCATTCTCTTCTCCTCTTCTGCACGCAAAGGTGTTCAAGCAGTTATCCGCCTATCTGCACAGCAGCATTAGCATTTCTAATAGGCAGTGTTCTGCATTTTGATCCTTTCAGAGTGAATGAAATGGAATTTACTCATAAGGAGGATAGCAAGTTGGTAAGAAACAAGGATGATGATAGGAGAGAGAATATGAGGTAGAACTAATCTCTGTTGCAGGCGGCCTAGATTAAATACGGGCTCACTTGCCGATAATGACATGTGATATGTACATTGGGATGTCTTATGCAGCACTATTGTATCTTCTCCCCAGCCGTCTCGTCTCTCTATCTGTTGGTAGCCATTGAGCTTAGTTATGAGGACATGCATATATTGCTTTTGTTAAGGAGACATTACCGAGACTCGTTCATTATGTTGGTTTTAAGGAGAGAGAGTAGACTAGTCTCATCTTTTTATTTTATTTATTTATTTAACCAGGAAGGGCTCATTGAAATATATTAAAATCTCTTTTTTTCAAGAGCGTCCCTGGCCAAGATTTTGGTTTGAGAGAGAGTAGACCGAGCTCCTCATCTTGTTTGGTTAAGGAGGAAAGGAGTTAGACTAGTCTCATCTATGGTGGTTTAAGGGAAAGATGTAGAAACTAGTCTAATCTATGTTGTTTAAGGAGAAAGAGTACACTAGTCCAACTATGTTCGGGTTTATAGGAGAAAGAGTAGATAGTCATCTATGTTGGTTTTAAGGGAAGAGAAGACTAGCACATCTATGTTGGTTTAAGGAGAAAGAGATAGAGACTAGTCTAATCTATGTTGGTCTTAAGGAGAAATGAGCTAGACTAGTCTCATTATGTTGGTTTTAAGGAGAAGAGAGCTAGTCACATCTAGGTGGTTTAAGGTTAAAGAGTAGCTAGTCTAATCTATGTTGGTTTAAGGAGAAAGAGTAGGACTAGTCTCATCTATGTTGGTTTGAAGAGTATCACGTGGTAAGGAGAAGAGAGTAGACTAGTCTCATCTATGTTGGTTTAAGGAGAAAGAGTGAGACTCAGTCCTCATCTCTGTTGGTTTAAGGGAGAGAGAGTAGACTAGTCTAATCTAGTTGGTTTAAGGAGAAAA
>NW_019946494.1:26830-30318 GCF_002910315.2 Salvelinus sp. IW2-2015
GTGGACCAGACTAGCCCCCTGTGGACCAGACTAGCCCCCTGTGGACCAGACTAGCCCTCTGTGGAGAAGACTAGCCCTCTGTGGGCCAGACTAGCCTTCCGTGGGCCAGACTAGCCCCCAGACTAATCCCCTGCCGGCCAGACTAATCCCCTGCAGGCCAGACTAATCCCCTGCGGGCCAGACTAGACCCCTGACTATGTGAATCTAGTTGAATGCTATAATCCCTTATTGATGTCACCTGTAAAATCCACTTCAATCAGTTTAGATGAAAGGGAGGAGAAAGGTTAAAGAAGGATGTTTAAGCCTTGAGACAATTGAGACATGGATTGTGTATGTGTGCCATTCAGAGGGGGAATGGGAAAGAGCAAATATTTAAGTGCCTTGGAACGAGGTCTTGGTTTTTTCATGCTCAACAGTTTCCTGTGTGTATCAAGAATGGTCCACCACTCAAAGGACATCCAGTCAACTTGACACAACTGTGGAAAGCATTGGAGTCAACATGGGCCAGCATCCCTGTAGAACTCTTTCGACACCTTGTAGAGTCCATGCCCCGACTAATTGAGGGGGGGGAAGGGGGGGTGCAACTCAATATTATGACTGTATTAATGTTTTGTACACTCAGTGTATAATAACAGTACAGTTACTATATTAACACTGAATATGGTCTGATTTGGTTGTGAGTGGAAAGTGTTTGACTAGCCCCCTGTGTGTCACTGTGCCGTGATGATTTGGCAATCGGCATGCTCAATTGGCTGAGTCTTGGTGGGGTTGTGTTTAAATACCCAGAAGCACCCTGGAATAATGAAGGAACTGTCACGCCCTGGCCTTAGTTATCTTTGTTTTCTTTATTATTTTAGGTCAGGGTTTGACATGGGGGATGTTTGTGTGTGTTTGTCTCGTCTTGGGTGGTTGTATTATCTAGGGGGTTTTGTAGAGTTCATGGGNTGTGTGTTTGTCTCGTCTTGGGTGGTTGTATTATCTAGGGGGTTTTGTAGAGTTCATGGGATTGTGTTCAGTGTAGGTGTTCATGTAAGTCTATGGTTGCCTGAGTGGTTCTCAATCAGAGACAGCTRTCTATCGTTGTCTCTGATTGGGAGCCATATTTAAGGCAGCCATAGGCATTAGGCAGGTTSTGGGTAATTGTCTATGTCTATGTTGCATGTGTGCACGTAGTTTGTATAGCTTYACGATCGTTTTTGTATTAGTTTGTCAGTGTTCTTCAGTTGTCGTCTTCGTTATATTAAAAGAAGATGTATTCATATCACGCTGCGCCTTGGTCCTCTCATTCACCTCAAGACGATTGTGACAGGAACACTGGTTCTCGTCCCATCCAGCTCTGTTGCTTCGCTATATGTTTATTTATTTATTTTTCCTCTCTCATTCAGTTAATCAGAAAACCAGAAGAAAATTAGTTGCTTTATTTGTGTGTGTGAAAGTTTCTGTTTCGATTAGACTTTGTCACTAGGGGAGAAATGTTAGAGACTTCATGAATAGTTTGGTCTGCTTGGAAATGAAATGGGTACAGGTAAGGTAGCAGGGGTAACTGTATGAATAGCATCCATACACTTATTTGAACCTTTTCAGTACAGCCAGGCTACACACGGCATTAATGCACCTTTACAGGTAGATCCAGGTTTGAGTGTCCACATCAAAAGTGGCAGGTTGACACTACCGTATAATATAATATCATCTCAGAATTGAAGAACACAAAGTTGGCATTTGTAATTTTTTGAGATGGTACATTTCGCACAATATTCCATGTTTTGGTGACATGTGCAAAGCATATATTTTAGTTCAAAACCATGTTTCATCTTCAATTAAACCTTTTGTTATTTCTGTTTTCTCTGATATACTTGACACTTTAATCAGTAAATATATAGAAAACAACTTCCCCTTAGTCAAAGAAGATAGCAAATACAGTTCCTCTCTACGTAAATGTCTTAGCAATAACCATGAGACAGAATGACTGGCTTTTGATATCCTCACTAACGCTCCAGCATTCTTTTTAATAGTATGCAGATTTTGCAAGAGGATAATGGTGCTCTGTGTTTTCCACTGAGAGATTGTTGTAGCATAGAAATAATATGTGCACTTTAAAGTTTTAATTGCAGGAGAAAAACACACGCCCCAACGACTGTCTGAAACGCCCCAACGACTGTCTGAAACGCCCCAACGACTGTCTGAAATGCCCCAATTGGAAGGATTCGCTAAGACAAAATAGAGGAGAAAGCACATGAAACATAACGAATCTATCAAGGTTCTGCTGGAGAGAGCTCTCCTCCATGAATGGGGAGCGTTGTTTGTGCTACCAAAGTATACCAGTCTCGATGGAGAGAAATCTGAGCGGCGTTTCAGACAGTCATCGTTGGGGTATTTCTAGAAGAGTCATTGGGGCGTTTCAGACACAGTCATTTGGGGGGCTTTAGCGTGTGGGGGTTTTGGGAGTTTCAGACAGTCGTTGGGCGTTTTGGGAGTTTCCCGAGACATCGTTGGGGGCGCGTTTTGGGGCGAACGTTTAGACAGGTCATTGGGGCATTTCAGAACAGTCATTGGCGTTTCTTGGGGGCATTTCAGACGTCTTTGGGGATTCTAGACAGTGTGGGGCGTTTACGACAGTCATCTGGGGCATTCAAAGACAGTCCTTGGGCCATTTCAGACAGTCATTGGGTGCTTTCAGACAGTCGTGGCTATTTAGAACAGTCCATTGGGGCATTATCAGACAGTCGTTGGGCCCTTTTGCTCGGCGTTTCGACAGTCGTTGGGCGTTTCAGGACAGTCGTGGTCATTTCAGAAGTCAGTTTGGTGCGTTTCAGACAGTCGCTGGGAGGCGTTTAGACAGTCGCTGGGGCGTTTCAGACGTCGTCTGGGCCGCGTTTCAGCAGTCGGTGTGATGGGTCTTTCAGAGTCATTTTGGGCGTTTCAGACAGTCGTGTGGGAACGATTCGCGCGTTTCAGACAGTCGTGGGTCGTTTTAAGAGACAGTCGTGGCGCGTTTGGGCGTTTAGCAGTCGCTGGTATTTTCAGACATGTCATTTGGGGCTTCCGTACAGTCATTGGGGCTATCAGATTTACAGCTTGGTCGTTCAGACAGTCGCTGGGCATTTAGACGTCGTTGGGGCATTTTAGACGTGTTGGGGGGGCGTTTCAGACAGTCGCTGGGTGTTTCAGACAGTCCGCTTGGGGCGGACGTTTTGGGACTTTCAGACTAGTCGTTGGGTCGCGGTTTTGGGGACGTTTTTCAGACAGTCGTTGGGACGTTTTGGGGACGTTTCGACGTCCTTGGGGCGTTTTGGGACGTTTCAGACAGTCGTTGGGACGTTTTGAGGCGTTTCAGACAGTCCGTTGGGGGTTTTGAGGCGTTTCAGACAGCGTTGGGGCGTTTTGGGACGTTTTCAGACAGCATTGGGCAATTCAGACAGTACATTGGGCATATTCGAGACAGTCTTTGGGGTATTTTAGACAGTCGCTTTGGGGCGTTTCAGAAGTCA
>NW_019946495.1:0-7532 GCF_002910315.2 Salvelinus sp. IW2-2015
CAATAACATATACAAGGGTACCAGTACTAATGATAACTACGCTATGATATAAGGGACCAATACTGAGACATGATAACTTGGCTAATACAAGGGTACCATACTAATGATTAACTAGGCTATATCATAAGGGGACCATACTAATCACTAACGTAGTTGATATACAAGGGTACCAGTACTAATGATAACTAGGTATATACAAGGTACCATACTGTTAATTATTAAACTAGCTATATACAAGGGACCAGTAACAATGATAACTAGCTATATAAAGGAGTACCATACTGAGTAACTAAAACAGTTATATACACAGGGTACCTGTCCTAAGCATAACCTGGCTATATACAAGGGGTACCAGTACTGAGTAATGATAACTTGGCTATATACAAGGGGTACCAGTACTAATGATAACTAGGCTATATATAAGGGGTACCAGTACTAATGATAACTTGGTTATATACAAGGGGTACCAGTACTGAGTAATGATAACTAGGTTATATACAAGGGGTACCAGTACTGTGTAATGATAATTAGGCTATATACAAGGAGTACCAGTACTAATGATAATTAGGCTATATACAAGGGGTACCAGTACTAATGATAACTTGGCTATATACAAGGGGTACCAGTACTGAGTAATGATAACTTAAGCTCCCATTAAACCCAGTATGCTCCTATTAAACCCAGTATGCTGATAATAAGCCCAGTATGCTCCTATTAAACCCAGTATGCTGACAATAAGCCCAGTATGCTCCTATTAAACCCAGTATGCTCCTATTAAACCCAGTATGCTCCTATTAAACCCAGTATGCTCCTATTAAACCCAGTATGCTGATAATAAGCCCAGTATGCTGATAATAAGCCCAGTATGCTCCTATTAAACCCAGTATGCTGACAATAAGCCCAGTATGCTGGTTTGCATTGAATCACATGCGGATAGTGTGTTGATATCCATAATATTCAATGAACATGAGCATAAATATGTTTTTTTGTTCCGTTTTTTTAGTTGATTAAAACACAAAAACTACAGTTCTGCATAATATGCATCTTTAACCAACTGTTTAACTGTTTCTAATCATCTTGGTTAAAGATGCATAWTATGCATCTAACCATGGTGTCTTTAACCAAGATGATTAGAAACAATTAGGAACAATTAGAAACCTCTGTAGTCTCTCCGAGACGTCTGGAGTGGACAGGAAGTCATTGATGCAGAGAGAAGAAGAAGAAGATCAGGGTTGAGAGATATGAGGGATAGAATACCAAGTAAATAGTGGAGAAAAATACAACCAAATGAGGGACAAGAAGAAGACTATTGGGTGGGGGGGGGTCATATTGTTGTCTTTCATTCATCTAGGTGATTGTGTTTTTTTGGGGGGGTCAACCATCTGTGCTTTTGTAATACACAGTAGAGAGGGAGATTTGAAACCGTCTTCAGACAGGATTTAGGAAGACAGTMGAGARGGAGATTTGAAACGGTYTTCAGACAGGATTTAGGAAGACAAGTTGAACTAATTAACAACAATAGAATAGCAGTACAGAAAATGTGAATCAGCTTTCAGATAAATTCATTGCAAGTTGTGTGTGTTATGGTTTTTGTTGCATGGCTTGTTATACACAGAGGGCCAGTGTGGGTGCAGGGTTGTGTTCTAACCAAGCAATAACACACCTGATTCAAGAACAAAAGTCCACATTGATCTCTGTTATGAGTGCTACTTTCACGATGAATAGTAATGATCAGTTTATTTGAATAACTTCAGGGGAGACTAATATAATCAAATTTTACATAAGAAATGTCCGTTTGTAAATTTTGAAGATTTGTAAATTAATTCAAATATACTATTTAAGAGGTGGGCCTATTTGGAACACCCATGRGTTTAAAGGCCCAGTCTGAACTTTTCACATATTTTTCAAATATTTATATGCCTTGTAAAAAAAAAAAAAAGTAAAGTGAGAGATTAATCGGTCATTTTATATCCGTTTGTCTTACAAAAATGAGGGCAGTATATGTTAAACATATCTAAACCTCAGATTTTGGTGGGCTTAATAGGTACACTTACCCTACAAGGGGTACCATTACCGAGTCGATGTGCAGAGGTACGAGGTAAATGAGGAAGATATGTACTTATAACTAGGAATTAAGTGACAGATAGTCAATGGTAGCAGCAGTATATGTGATGAGTCAAAAGAGTCAATGCAGACTGTCCGGTAACTATTTAACTATTTAACTAACTGTTCAGTAGTCTTATGGCTTGAGGGGATAGAAGCTGTTCAGGGTCCTGTTGGTTCCAGACGTGGTGTATTGGTACCACTTGACATGCGATAGCAGAGAGAACAGTCTACGACTTAGGTGGCTGGAGTACTTGCCAATTTCTAGGTCCTTCCTTCTGACACCTTCCTCTGATGTTCTCAGTGGTGCAGCTGTAGAACTTTTTGAGGATCTGAGGATCCGTGACAAATCTTCTCTGCCTCCTGAGGGGGAAGAGGTGTTGTCGTGCCCTCTTCACGACTGTCTTGGTGTGTGTGGACCATGATAGATCCTTGGAATTTGAAGCTCTCGACCCGCTCCACTACAGCCTTGTCGATGTGAATGGCGACGTGCTCGGCTTTCCGTTTCCTGTAGTCCATGATCAGCTCCTTTGTCTTGCTTACATTGAGGGATAGGTTGTTGTCCTGACACCACACAGCCAGGTCTCTGACCTCCTCCATATAGGCCATCTCATCATCATTGGTCATCAGGCCTAACACCGTTGTGTCGTCTGCAAACTTAATTATGGTGTTGGACTCGTGTGCGGCCACAAAGTCCTGGGTGAACAGGGAGTACAGGAGGGGACTAAGCACGCACCCCTGAGGGGCCCCAGTGTTGAGGATCAGCATGGCAGATGTGTTGTTGCCTACCCTCACTACCTGGAGGATGGTCCATCAGGAAGTCCAGAATCCAGTTGCAGAGGGAGGTGTTTAGTCCCAGGGTCCTTAGCTTAGTGATGAGCTTTGAGGGCACTATGGTGTTGAACGCTGAGCTGTAGTCAACGAAGCATTCTCAAGTAGGTGTTATTTTTGTCCAATGGGAAGGTCAGTGCCACACTGTGCATTAGTGCATTAGAGATTGCGTCATCTGTGGATCTATTGGGCGGTATTGCGGAATTGGAAGGGTCGAGGGTGTCTGGGATGATGGTGTTGATGTCAGCCATGGACCGGCTTTCAAAGATGTGAGTGCTGGCTCCGAGTGGCGCAGTGGTCTAAGGCACTGGATCGCAGTGCTAGAGGCGTCACTACAGATCCGGGTTTCGATCCCGGGCTGTGTCGCAGCCGACGTAACCGGGGAAGACCCATTAGGCGCCCAAGCCGCGTTGTCCGGGTTAGGGGAGTGTCCTAGTCCCATCGCGCCCCAGTGACTCTGTGGCGGCCGGGCGCATGCACGCTGACACGGTCGCCATTGAACGTGTTTCCCTCGACACATTGGTGCGGCTGGCTTCCGGGTTAAGCAGCAGTGTGTCAGCAAGCAGTGCGGCTTGGCAGGGTCGTGTTTCGGAGGAAGCATGGCTCTCGACCTTCGCCTCTCCAAGTCTGTAACTACCAATTGGATATCACGAAAAAGGGGGTAAACAAGATGATTGTGAGTGTATGGGGTAGTCATTTAGACAGGCTAACCTTGGGGTTCTTGAACACAGGGACTATGGTGGTCTGCTTGAACATTAGGTATTACAGACTGGGTCAGGGAGAGGTTGAAATGTCAGTGAAGACACCTCCCAGGCTGGTCAGGGCATGCTCTGAGTATGCGTCCTGTAATCCGCCTGTCCCAGCGGCCTTGTGAATGTTGGACCTGTTTAAAGGTTTTACTCACATAGGCTACAGAGAGCGTGATCACACAGTCGACCGAACAGCTGGTGATCTCACGCATGGTTCGGGTTGCTTCCCTAGAAGCAAGAAGGCATTTAGCTCGTCTGGTAGGCTCGCGTCACTTGGCAGCTCTCGGCTGGGGTTTCCCTTAGTAATCAGTGATAGTTTGCAAGCCCTGCCACATCCGACGGAGCGTCAGAGCCGGTGTCGTAGGTTGGATCTCGTACATGGTGTGAGTGACCCCACGCAGCACGGCAGGACATTAAACACTCTACTACATGTGATATGAATGATTCCTTGTTTGGATGTGGTTGCGTGTTAAAGCCACTGCACAAGGAGAGGCTGGATGAAGCCTGAGCTCTGACCTGCTCATGTTCCTTAGTAAACCCCCCCCCCCCCAGCAGCCATGCAGGAGGGTGGTCTGCCTGCATCGATCTCCTACGTACTGTAGTTATATGAAAGGACAGACCATTTCTTTACACGATGAAATTGAGAGCAGGTTGGACAATGAACAGAGACATATTAAATATACTTTCTAGCCTGTCACTGGAAAACAACCTGAGGCTGGAGTGAATTGGAGTTTATCTAGCTTCCTTTTCTATTGTCAAAGGAGAAGACTGAGTGGAGGAAGGAGGAGAGATGAGTAGGGGGGGAAGTGAGTGAGAGGATGAGGAGAAGAAGAGTGAGTGGAGGAAGGAGAGAGAGAGTGAGAGAGTGGGGGAAGGGGAGAGATGGTGGAGGAAGGAGGAGAGATGAGTGGAGGAAAGGAGGAGAGATGAGTGGAGGAAGGAGGAGAGATGAGTGGAGGAGATATGGGAGGAGATGAGGAGGAGGGGAGAGATGAGTGGAGGAGGAGAGAGTGGGGAGAGGGATGTGGGGAAGAGTGGGAAGCGAGAGAGATGAAGAAGGAGAGTGAGTGGAGGAGTGAAGATGAGTGGAGAGGAGATGGGCTGGAGAGGCGAATGATTGGAAGACGGAGGATGAGGGAAGATGAGAGGGGAGGGAGGATATGTGGAGCGGAGGAGAGAAGTAGAGAGTTGGGCGGAAGAGGAAATAGTGAGGAAGGAGAGATGATGGAAAGAGAGGATGAGGAGAAAGGGAAGGAGGAGAGGAGGGGATGCAGAGAAGAAGATGAGTAGGGGAAGGGGAGAGAGAGGAGGAGCGCGTGGTGGAGAAGGAAGAGATGAGTGAGAGGAGGAGATGAAGGAGGAAGGAGGAGGATGATGAGGAGGAGGAGATATGGGGAGGAAGGTGAGTGGAGAAGAATGAGTGAGAGAGAGGTGAGGAGGAAGGAGCAGATGGTGAGAAGAGAGTGAGTGGAAATGTGAGAAGGAAAGAGGAGGAGGAAGGAGAAGTGAGTGGGGAGGGGAGGAATGATAATAGATGTAGATATATCTGGGCCTCTGCAGAGCCTGTATATAATATATCCCAGAACATCAGACAAAGAGTGAAAACTTGGAGGAAGATCTGGGCAACAGTACAAAAAAAAGTATACTATATCCCAGTACAACTGATCCTATATAATCGACTATAAAACTACTGAAAAGCTGACTACCACAAGGAAGAAGCCACTGCTCAAAACCGCCCCTTAAAAAGCACAGACTACAGTTTGCAAACTGACATGGGGACAAAGATTGTACTTTTATGGAAAGAAATCCCTCTGTCTTGATGAAACAAAAATAAAACTGTTTGGCATAAGATGAACCATCGTTATGTTTTTGGAGGAAAAAGGGGGAGGCTTGCAAGCCGAAGAACACCACCCCAACCGTGAAGCACGAGGGTGGCAGCATCATGTTGTGGGGGTGCTTTGCTGCAGGCGAGACTGGTGCACTTCACAAAATAGATGGTATCATGAGGATGGAAAATTATGTGGATATATTGAGCAACATCTCAAGACATCAGTCAGGAAGTTAAAGCTTGGTCGCAAATGGGTCTTCCAAATGGACAATGACCCCAAGCATTCTTCCAATGTTGTGGCAAAATGGTTTAAGGACAACAAAGTCAAGGTATTGGAGTGTCCATCACAAAGCCCTGACCTCAAACCTATAGAACATTTGAACAACAACTGAAAAAGTGTGTGAACGGAAGGAGGCTTACAAACCTGACTCAGTTACACCAGCTCTGTCAGGAGGAATGGGCCAAAATTCACCCAACTTATTGTGGGAACCTTGTGGAATGCTACCCGATACGTTTGACCCAAGTTAAACTATTTAAAGGCAATGCTACCAAATACTAAGTGAGTGTATGTAATCTTCTTACCCACTGGGAATGTCATGAAAGAAATAAAAGCTGCAATAAATAATTCTCTCTACTATTATTCTGACATGTCACATTCTGAAAATAAAGTGGTGATCCTAACTGACCTAAAACCTAATTTTTACTAGGATTAAATGTCAGGAATTGTAAAAAACTGAGTTTAAATGTATTTGGCTAAGGTATATGTAAACTTCCGACTTCAACTGTATATAAAAGAAAGTCACTGAGCTCTTCCGTAAGGTCATCCAACTGCCAGTGTTTGTCTATGGAGATTGCATGGCTGTGTGCTCAATTTTATACACCTGTCAACAACAGGAGTGGCTGAAATAGCCGAATCCACTCATTTGAAGGGGTGTCCACATACTTTTGCATATATAGTGTGTCTCTCAGATAATAGGACAGACACTTTACAACAAACTTACTTTAGATTTTTGGGGGGACAATCTGTTGTTCTATGTAGTGAATCTATTATTCAATAGGTTTGTATGGGCTAATATCAGTAGGGCAAAATAGTATTATTTAATTATTTAATTAAATATATATATATTTTGGGGGGGATACTTCAAGGCGTCATAATATTCTAAATCAAAATGCAAAATTATCCTTGGTATGACCTTCTTAAAACAATTCCATATAGCTGATTAGAACCACAGACAAAGACACAGACAGACAGACAGTGGAGGGTTATTCTTACCTACTGACAGTGATGGGGGACCACAGACACACAGTGGAGGGTTACTCTTACCTACTGACAGTGATGGGGGTACTGTGGCACCTGTGTGCTGCTGGTGGGTTCTGTGTGTGTGGTAGCACCTGTGCTTAGGGCCCTACTGTTTTTCTCTCTGTCTGTCTGTCTGTCTGTCTGTCTGTCTGTCTGTCTGTCTGTCTGTCTGTCTGTCTGTCTGGAGAGCAGCGGAAGAGACGAGCCGGGGGAGCCAGCCAGATGAGAAGCAAAGCCCCAGCGCGACGAGAGCCACCGGGAGAGCCGGCCACTAATATAATAATTATAATAGTCCTCATACAGCTATTTTATAGAAATCTGCGACCACACTGGACAGACATTGAGGCTTTAACTTAAAGCAGAAGACACATCTCTAACGTCAGGGGTCGTCCTCCATGGGTCGTCCTTCCATTCGGCTGTCGGATCCAGGTGCCAGCTTTCTGAGGGATGTTCAGTTGCCGATGAGGTCTGAATAGCTAAACAACAATTCAAAGAGAGAGGCAGAGAGGTAACTCTTCGTCGCCTACACATCAAACTCCTCTCCGGTTTATGGGACCAGGATATAAACACGACGAAATGGCCGACCACGCACCTGCATTAGCCCATAGCCACACACACACACAACACACAACACACACAACACACACACACACCACACACACCACACACACACCACCACACACAAACACACCACACACAACACACACACACACACAGCATT
>NW_019946495.1:12886-17404 GCF_002910315.2 Salvelinus sp. IW2-2015
CTCCTCTCCTCTCTCTCTCTCTCTCTCTCTCTACCTCTCTCCTCTGTCTCTTGTCTCTCATCTCGTCTCTCTCTTCTCCTCTTTCTCATCCCTCCGTCGGTCTTCTTTCTCCCTCCGTCTAGTCTCATCCGCCTTCTCTCTCTCTCTACTTCTCTTGTTCCTCCTCCTGCTTCATCTCTTCATCCTTCCTCCCCTCTCGTCTCTCTCCTTCTCTCTTCTCTCTCTCTGATCCTCTCTCTGTCTCTCTCTTCCCTGCATTCTCTGTAATGATTATCTATCACCTGATGTGAGTTCCCTGGACCACACACACACACACACACAACACACAAACACATACACACACACACACACACACAGATACACACACACACACACACATATTAGCATATAGCTTTTTGCGTTTCAAATCTTTTCCAGAGTGAGCTGCCCAGCAGTCTTAATGGAACCCTATTCCCTATATAGTACACTACTTTAAACCAGTGTTCCWTAGGGTTCTKGTCTAAAGTAGTGCACTATATAGGGAATAGGGTTCCATAGGGCTCTGTTCTAAAGTAGTGCACTATATAGGGAATAGGGTGCTATTTGAGACGCACCCAGATTGAGGTGGCAGGTAGCCTGGTGSTTAGAGCGTTGGGCCAGTAACCGAAAGGTTGCAAGATCAAATCCCCGAGCTGACAAGGTAACAATCTGTCCTTCTGCCCCTGAACAAGGCAGTTAAACCCACTGTTCCCTGGTAGGTCGTCATTGTAAATAATAATTTGTTCTTAACTGACTCGCCAAGTTTAAATAAAGATTCCCACAGACCTTTCAGAGAACAGAGGATGCCACCGGGTTAAGGTGCCTGACAGAATAGCGCTGAGAGCCCGTGCCCTCGCAATCACAAGTCACATACTGTAAGTCCCATCTTGACACAGGACTGCTGGACAACGGGAACCTGACTAGATGTCATACTCAGGTATCTGTAGTCCTGAGAAACTAGTCCCAGTCACATGACGACTGAACTTCTCTCAAAGACATCCAGGCTGCAGTATGTTCCCCCTCAAAGGAGCTGATGGGCTTTTGATAATCACTTGCAGTTTAAATTCCATAATAACATGACTAACAAGCATTACGGTTGTTTTTCTTGTCCCAGAGAGAGGGGGAGAGGGGGGAGAGAGAGGGAGAGGGGGGAGAGAAAAAAGAAGCAAGAGAGTAGAAGTTTGATTAACTCAAACTGAGACATGATCATATTTCTAAAAACTCTGAGGGAGTATTACTAAAACCTTAGAAGAGATTTTACATACCTTGGATGAGTATTACTAAACTGAGAGAGTCAATTACTAAACACTAGAGAGAAGCTAAAATCCTAACTGAGAGAGGTGTTGAGTAGATAGACTCAACTCTAGAGATAGTATGTGATTACACTAACTCAGAGTAGAGATAAGTATCTGACTGAAATGAAGAGATGTATTAATAATATAAAACCCTGAGAAGAGTAAGGTATAAATATATCTAAACACTGAGAGATAGTAATATGACTCAAATAACCACACTTGAGAAGATGTGGATATACTCCTGGAAGAGACGGATTTAACTTACACTGAGAGACAAATGTTATTATGATAAACGCGCTAGAGAGCAGTATTACTTAAAGATAATCTGAGAGACGTATTACTCAACATAGGAGAAGAAGTGAGATATTTGTACTCATAGAGTCTAGTAACTGATCGGGGTATATAATCTACAATCCGCGAGAGAGTTGTGTAATAATACCAGAGCTGAGGACGCTAATTGAGATTAAAACATTGACGCAGAGTGTTACTAAACTGGAGAGTATGTAACTAAACTGAGAGAGCTGAGAGAGCAAGTATGTGATTAACGCACAACAACTTGAAGAAGATAATATAATTACTAGAACAGCTGAAAAATGAGATGAATCATTAGGATAATAAATATGAGTAGAATATTAACCTTAAAGATAAATCTAGGAGAAGCATGCTTGGAGTAGAATATTACACTTACTACAAATGATACTAGATAGGAGAGAGCTATTACTAAACCTGAGACAAGAGATATTACTAACTGATAGAGAATAATATAATTATAAAATGAGGAAGAACTATATCATCTAACTGGAGAGATAACTAAACTGTGATAGAGTAACCTTAACTAAGAGATAACACTAGAAGAGAAGACTTAATGGATTAAAACTGAGTACTAGAGTATTATAAAACTGGATGAGAGATAGCTTGTATTACTAAAACTAGGAGACGATGAAGCATGATTGACTTAAGATGATACTACGACATGGGATAATATCTAACCGGGATACATATTAACAGAGAATAATACTATTGCTAAGATCGAGAGTATGTAACTTCAGAAACTGAGAGAGCTTTGAGAATAGAGATACATTTACTGCATGAATAGATATATTGACTAAACTCTGAAGAAATCATTACGGATACTGATAGAGAGGCTGACGATAAACTATTACTAAAGCGCACGTGAGAAGTAAGTATATAGCTACAACGAGGGACGTAACATATATTAACAAGAGATACATAGAGAGAGTACTTACTCATAGAAATAAGATCTGAGAGCAGCTATACTGAAACTGAGAAATATTACTAAAACTGAGAGAGTATTAAATCTGAGGAAGAGCTGAGAGGAATAAGATAATAGAATATAAACTGAAGAAAATATGTATTAAAGTCAGAGATGAAGCTATTACTGAGCAGGATAAATACTGCCGTATCAAATACTAGCAGGATAATAATAAGGATACTACTAGCAAAAGCGCATGAGGAAGTACGTATTACTAAATCCAAGAGAGTTATTGTATAACATTACAAGCTAAGAGGTAATATTACAATACTAAACTGGAGAGAAGTACTTACTAAACATGGAGAGATGCTGATAGATGGAAATATTACAATGGAAACTGAGAGAATAACTATTACTAAACTGAAGTATTACTAAAACTGGGGAGAATATTACTAAAGCAGAGTAAGTATATTATGAACCTGCGAGAGTATTACTACATACTGCGAGAATAATCTCAATAAACGGTGTGGAGATGTAACTATACAACGAAATCTCGCGATGAGCATATTATAGAGACTAATAGCTACGAAGGAGAGTAATTAAACTCAGAAGGATCATGAATAGCACGTATACAAGTAAAATGATGAGCAGTGTTACATCAGGTAAATAGCACTGAGGATAGTATTACTCAACGCTGAGAGAGTGTTAGGCTAAGACTGAGTGATAATTTATCAGAGATATGAGAGAATATTCTAAACTGAGAGAGTAAGATTCTTACTCAAAACTGAGCGAGTATTACTAAACCTGAGGAATGAGATAATTACTAAAACCTGATTAGCATAATCAATGATAAATATTAATAAAATGAACTGACAGAGGAGTATTCTAAGCTAAAGGAATATGAGAGAGCTGAGAGAAAGAAATTACTGAAACAGACTCGAGACGACATATTATATACAAACCTGTGACAAGATAAGATAGTAAGAAAAGGTAGGATTACTACCAAAGATGAGGGAGGTAATAACTAAACCGAAGAGGAGTATTACTAACCTGAGGAGAGTATTACTGAAAAGCTGAGGAGAAATAGTTAACTAAAACTGTGAGAGTAATTACTAAACGTGAGAGAGTATTAACTAACTGAGAGAGTATTACTAAACTGATAGAATATTACTCAAGCGGAGAGAGTGTTACTAGACTGAGAGAGTATTAGTAAACTGAGAGAGTGGTTACTAAAACTGTGAGAGTATTTAGTGTCGACTGTCTCTCTCCCCTCGTCCTCTATTGTCTCCCGCTCTCTCTCCATTCTCTTATTTGTCGCCCCCCCTCTGTCCGCCCTGCCTCTTATTGTCTCCCCCCCTCTCTCTCCCTCCCTCTTCTTGTCTCCCTGGCTCTCGTCCCTCCTATTATTGTCCCCCTCGCTCTCTCCTCCCTATTATTTGTCTCCCCCCCCTCTCTCTCCCTCCCTCTTATTGTCTCCCCCTCGCTCTCTCCCCTCCTATTATTGTCTCTCCCCCTCTCTCTCCCTCCTCTTATTGTCTCCCCCTCTCTCCCCTCCTTTATTGTCTCTCCCCTCTCTCTCTTATGTTCCCCTCTCTTTCTCCCCTCCTCTTATTGTCTCCCCCTCTCTCTCCCCCCTCCTATTATTGTTCCTCCCCTCTCTTCTCTCCCTCCTCTATATTGTCTCCCCCTCTCTCTCTCTCCCTCCCTCTTATTGGTCCTCCCCCCTCTCTCTCCCCCTCCTATTATCTGTCTCCCCCTCTAGTCTCCTCTCCCTCCCTATTATTGTCTCCCCGTCTCTTCTCTCCGCGCTCTTATTGTCTCGCCTCTCCTCTTCCCCCTCCTCTTATTTGTCCGCCGCTCTCCTCTCCCTCCTCCCCTTTATTGTCCCCCTCTCCCTCTCTCAGTCTCCCCTCCCGTCTTTTCCCCCATCTCTCCTCTCTCTCCCCTCCCTCTTATTGTCCCCTCTCCCTCTCCTCGCCCCTCTGCTTATTG
>NW_019946495.1:17429-30318 GCF_002910315.2 Salvelinus sp. IW2-2015
TCTCTATTGTCTCCCCCCCTCTCTCGTCCTCCCTCTTATTTGTCCCCCCTCCCCCTCTCTCTCCTCCTCCCTATTATTGTCTCCCCCTGCTCTCTCCCCTCCCTATTATTGTCTGCCCCGCCGTCTCTCCCCCCTATTATTGTCTCCCCCTCGCTCTCTCCGCCTCCCTATATTGCTCCCCCCTCTCTCTCCCCTCCTTCTATTGTCTCCCCCTCTCTCTCCCCTCCTTTATTGTCTCTCCCCTGCCCCTCTCTCTCTCCCCTCCTCTTATTGTCTCCCCCTCTCTCTCCTCCTCTTATTGTTCCTCCCCTCTCTCCCCTCCCTCTTTATTGTCTCCCCTCTCTCTCTCCCTCCCTCTTATTGGTCCCCCTCTCTCTCCCCCCTTCCTATTCTGTCTCCCCCTCTCTCTCTCCCTCCCTCTTATTTGGTCTCTCCCCTCACTCTCGCCTCTCCCTCCTCTTATTTGTCTCCCTCTCTCTCTCCCCCCTCCCTTTATTGTCTCCCCGTCTCTTCTCTCCTCCCTTTATTGCCCCCCTCCTCTTCTCCCTCCTCTTATTGTCTCCCCTCTCTCCCTCCTCCCTCTTATTGTCCCCCTCTCCCTCTCCTCGCCCCTCCTCTTTTGCCCCCCTCTCCCCTTCTCTCTCGCCCCTGCCCTCTTATTCCGTCCCTTCTCTCCCCCCCTCCGCCCTTCTTTAATATTATGATTCACCTTCGCGTGCATCCGCTCTCTCGACCCCTTCGCCATCGTGGGCTGACTCATATCCATTGCCCGCTTTGGCCCGCCAACGCACACCCACTCTTTTTCGCCTCTATCTCGGAACCCCTCCCTCTTATTGCCCTCCCCCCGATCTCTATTCCTCTCTTACATCCCCCCTCTCGAACTCCCTTCTCTTCATATCTGGGTACAGAAAAAACCAACCTGTAATTGCTTTAGTTAGTCAATTCGTACATAATTGTAAAAACGTGGAATTTAAACTGAAGTGATTTATCAAAAGCCATCAGCTCCTTTGAGGTAGGGTTGGTCAGATAAATGTAACATAACTTTTTGTGGCGCCCCTGCTGAGGTGGAGCTCATCTTTGAATTGGTAGAGTTCTATAAGATGTCCACGTAAGTGGCTGTGTTGGGACTAGTTTCTGCGTCTACCGAACATACATGATACCTGGAGTATGAATCTAGTCAGGTTCCACGAGTTCTGACATACCGAGGCTGATGTGCTTCTGTGTCAAGATGTGGGCTTTAACCCCACAGTAATGTGTACTTGTGATGCGCTAGAACCAAGGGAGGCACGGGCTCTCAGCGCTTAATCTCGTCAAGGCACCTCTTATTACCCTCTGTAGGCATCATTGTAAATTTAAGAATTTAATATCTTATACTGACTTGGGTGAGGCATTCCTCCCTGTTAGTGTCTCTGAAAATAGGATACTGATTAAATTAAAAATAATTAAACCATAATGTGTAGTGAAATGCATGCAAAGTGTGCAGGTTGATATCTGTATTAAATTTATAACTGTTGAGCAGAAAGAATCAGATATAATTATTTTTTTACTTTTCATCCTTTACTCTCAGTTTTGGATTTTTCAGTTGTGTATAACCTTTTGCACTTGTCAGCATCTGATACTGGAAAGGAACCTAGCCGATGGATTGAACCTATGTTATTGGTGTGTCAAGCTCGGAGATTTGATTTGCAACCCTTGGTTACTTGGCCCAACGCCTCTACTGATGCCCACCAGGCTACCTGCCACTCAATCGGGTGTATACGTCTCATTACATAAGCTAGCCCTTTCCTTTCTCCCCTATTTATCGTGTCACTACTTGGACAACATAGCCTCTAAGACCTTCTATCTCCACCTTAATGTGTCATGTCCTTTAGTACCGCATCGTAACTTGTTGAGTAGACTCTAATCACTGAAGTGAAAAATCCTCCTCGCGTATGACACATTAATGGATGAGTGAAATATTGATACAGAAAGTAGGTGAGTGTACTATTATAGGTAATTAGGGTTCCATTAAATTACGACTGCTGATAGCCGGCGCCCTCTCCCCAATGGAAACGCATATTTGTAAACCGTCAACACTTTAGGCTATAATATTCAGTATAGTGTGTGGATGTGTGGTGTGGCGGTTTCGTAATAATGCTGTGTGTTCGGTGTGTAGTGTGTGTGTTATTGTGTTTGTGTGTTGTGTGTGGATTGTGTTGGATGTGTATCTGTGTGTGTATGTTGTCGTTTCTGCTAATCTTTTTCACGTACATTTCTGATTCACTGTTCGTGTTCGGTATGTACTTATCGTATATGTGTGTCGTATTTTGTGTGGCGGTGTGTTGTGTAACTGTGTATTGTGTGTGTGTGTTATCTGTGTGTTTGTCGTGTTGTTTTGTGTTGGTAACGTCCACATTAAGTGCTAGAGTGGTTTTTAGAAACATATCCCTCATTTGTGTCGTGTTAGTTGTACAATAAAAGTGTGGTACTCAACATATGGATGCATCTTGCTCAAATTGCAGGTGAGTGTATGGTTTCCATTTTTCCGTATCTCATTTGCTAGTTGTTTTTGGGCTCACATACAATCTGAAACCACAGGGCCTGAAAACATGAACCTCAGCAATAAATGAACCGAGAGGAGTTTGTCCCCATAAAATGTGTTTTAGTCAGTCCGACAGCACGAAGAGTTCCTCTCTTATACTGCTCTCATATCTCATTGTGATTTGCCTTTCAGCTTTTGCGCAATCCATGGTCAAGCATAATGGGATACTGATATCATCCCTCAGGAAAGCTGCAAATAATAATTAACCTTTCTGACAACGCCATGAGGACGACCCTATGGGTAATCACCCAATATAAGCGTATGAAGATGTTGTCTTTCTGCCTTTTGATGTTACCAATGCCATCAATGTTTCTTCATGATCCCCCTTAAAAATTTTGGTGTGTCCATGATTTCTGTGATGAAATAATGTACATACTTGTTATGAGGACCTATTATAAAGTGTATACCCATATCAAAAGTTTTATAGGGTCCCCTGCCTTTTAGCAATTGTCCTCTCGCTCTTTTAAAAAGAAACAGCACCCCTGTGTTGTTCGACTCTCTTTCGCTTGCTCTAACTCATTCAAATCTGACCAAACAATACCGAGTGCACTATGGACACTTCTTTGTTCACTGTCTGCTCGCATGTCATCCTATCTTCTGCTGAGGGAAACGTGCGCCATGGCTCCACTTCCTGTTTGTAATCGGTCTTATACCGTCTGACTCTTTTTCCCAGTAGTCGTGCTTCTCTCCGCTGCTCTCTCCGCTGCCGCTTTCCACGCACGCGCTTCGCTCATCTTCCAATCACGTGCCCATTATCATCACTCCTGCAGCTGCTTCTCCCCGCTGCCTCCCCGGTGTCTCTCCCCGTTGCTGCTCTCCCCCGCCTAGCTCATTGCCCATCCCTGTGTGTGTAGCTCTCTTTCCGCTGCTCTCCTTCACATAAGCTTGCTTTACTCATTTCTCTAAGCTACTAGTCGCCTGCTCTCCTCTGCGCTGCTCTTCTTCCTGTGCTGCCTATAACTACACCCCCTGGTGTGAACTTCTCGCTGTCATCGTTCATAGCTGCATAGGCTGCACCACGCCTGTCTTCTTTTTCCGTCCGGCTGCTCTCTTCACGATGCTTTCTCAGTACCATGCATCCAATCTCACCCGCTGTGGTCTCCCCGGTGCTCCCGTCCCCGTCTTGCCTCTCCGCTGCTTCTCCCCACTGCTCTTCAGCCCGCTCTCATGCTTCGCCCGCTGCTCTCCCCGTTGCTCTCCCACGCGCTGCTCTTCCTCCGCCCGGGTGCTCTCCCCGCTGCTACTGCGCGGTCTCTCCCTGTTGCTCCGCATTTGTGGGCTCCTTCCCCGTATGCTCTCTCCCAGGTTCTGTCAATAATCGTCCTCGCAGATACAGACATAGCATCCATTCGTTCTTGCTCTTCACCCATCAGATTCAATAAAGATAAGTTACCACCTTTTTCTTGCCTTTGTTCCTGAGAAAATGGAGTCGCACCGCTATATCGGTCGAAGAAATTTGCCAAGAAACCTGAAATGATTAATCACGTTCCTGCAAAGCCACCGAAGTTTGTAACGTAGTCAGCAGGAATTTATGATGGCGTATCTGTACAACGATGCTTAAGTGGACGCTGGGCCAGAAACATGAAATGTATCTGAGAATTATTCTTCACAGACAGCGCAAATTTGCCCTAACCAGGGTACCAATTATTAGTGAACAAATAAGGTGCGATCTAGAGTTTATGATCAATTGGGTTGTATTTTGGACCGTTATCCCAGGTAGCCCAGTCAAATTTATAATTTCAATTATTCAAGCGCCTCTTGTTGAATTTAGGCAAATAAATTATATATGATTTCATATTTTTCACATTCTTGTCTTTATTTGTAATCTGTGTATTTAGCTTGAAGACCAGAATTGGTGAAGGAGACTAGTGAATTACATCATATTTAGCACTGTGGCCTAGTGTGGAGAGACATGACGAGCCATTTTACTAGGTATTGTTTATGACCTCTCAGGTATTATGTAAATATTTAGGCGTGCGGACATCTTATACATACTTGTGACATGACATTTAACCTAACAAGGCCTTTATAGAGGACTGTGTTCATGTGTGAGGGAAATCAGTGTGCCCCGTATTTAATATAATGAGGACAAGCAAGAGGTGAGGTTTTTAGGCATATGGGTGAACCTTGGGACCTGATAGTAGATACATTACAGAGAAAACACATGCAGGGTGCGAGTGAGAGAGACCAGAGAGAGACAGAGAGAGAGACAGTTCACAGCTGAGAAAAAGAGAGCAAACTCGCGGATGATGGCCTTAGGCCGGTTCCTGCTGTCAGGTGTTTGTGTTCTTTTGCAGATAGATGATGGAATCTGAGAGAATAGACTGTACTGATGATAATTTGGCCGCCACGGATCCTCTGAGGGATAATGGCCTGATGAACAGAGAGATTTAGGATGCTTGAGATGAGACGAACTGCCGTGAGAGACAGACCCGGACGAAGAGACGACAGACGGAGAGAGGATTGAGAAAGAGACAGGAGAGAGACCATGAGAGGACACGAGAAGAGAGAGAGACGTCAGGAGAGAGAGAGAGAAGAGAGAGTTGAGAGACCAGCCATAACAGACAACAGACAGACAGGACGCCAAAGACCAGGACAAGTCCAGACAGATGCGCCACAGAGCAGTCAGTACAGAGGCGAGACCCAGACCGTACCTCAGGTACCCAGACTAGGACAGCATAGACAGACCAGACAGAGCATTACGCAGACAGACAGACCAGTCAGGGTGACTATGTGAGACGAAATCCAAACCAGATAACAGGCCCTACCGCACTGGGCGTGCTACCACACACCACAGAATTCCACATCCAGTGGTGCGGGAGCAGCACACTAGGGATGGACCCACGAGTCACCCCCTATCTCCAAAGTGTTCTAGTAGTGTACCAGTATGTTAACCCGGTGCATCTGTCAAATGTGCCCGTGTGATACCGGGCCCATCACTTGAAATCATGGGTAGGTAAGAGTTAACCCTCCACTGTGTGCTCTCGCTGAGAAACCCATCTAAGTCGTGTCCCCCATCACTGTTCAGTATGACAAGAACGCGTGGAGTTAGCGCCCTCTTGGCCTCCCCAAGAATCAAACCCTCCACTGTCTGTCTGCTAGGAGGCCTGAAAAGGTTTCTTGGGCTTATGGCCATTAAATCTGTCTTCTTGTCTGTCCCAAAACGTTCTAGGTTCTAATGCCAAGCTATATGGAATTGTTAGTCTTTAAGTAAAGTGTGCGTACCAAGGTATCGTATTGAAACTTTTGCTATATTGATTTTAGTGGCTGCCATCCAAATTGTACTTATGACGCGGCTTGTAATAGGAAGTATCACCTCCAGCCACCAACGACATCTAGATTATTAGTTTATACATGTTGCAAATGCACTTAATCAGGTAGTTGTGGCTTTTGGAGGACAGCCGTCTGAATAGTTAGCCATACAAACCTATTGAATAATTAATTCACTCAAATAGACATTACTTGTCTCTGCGGAGCCCAAAAATCTGTAAAGAAGTTTGTTGTAAAGTTGTCTTGTCCCTTATTATCTGAGAGATACACACTTATAGATTACAGAAGTATCGTGCGACACCTCCTTCAATCCCACCATTAGAGTGGATTATCGTACATTCCAGGAAAGGCCCGCGAAAATTGTTAAAAAGACCTCAAGCACCCCATAATTTTCAGAGCCACACGACCTGCTGGTGTTGCTTTGGACCCAGTTGTATATAAATGACGCCACACAAGTGCCGACATAAGCGTTCCATAGACAAACACTGGCAGTTGGAGTGACTTCTTAGCTGAAGAGCTCATCCCGGTGACTTCTATGATCACTCGCTAGCTTTGCACCCGTGCAGAGGCAGCTCTTTTACATACACCTTAGCCAATCATTTAACACTGCAACGTTTTTCTTACTCCCAAAGCCTCTCCTCGCTCACATCTTTAAATTAAGACTTTGCCTAACAAAATGAGTAAGAACTTTCCCTGTTTATTGGTAAGTGTGTACTCCGGTGAGTAGGATCTCATAGGACCCCCACTTTATTTTTTAGTAATGTGATTAATGTCAGTATATTAATTGCGTAGATGAGAACTTGTTCTTATTTTTCCTCACGCTTTTTAATTGCTCATTTCCAATGACATTCCCAGGATGTGAAGGTCAGAAGATACATACACTCAATTAGTGATTCTCGGTTAGCATTGCCTCCTTCTAAACATTGTTAACTTGGTGTCCAAACGTATTCGGGTAGCCTTTACCTCGCTACCAACCGGCCATTTCCCCAACAATATAGTCTTGGGTGAAAATTTTGTCCCACCTTTCCCCTCCAGACAGAGGCTGCCGTGTTGTTACTGATTCAGGCTTTGTATGGGCCGTCCTCCTTGCCTACGCACACACTATTTTCAGTCTCTTAATACCTGCCCAATAGATTTCTGTATACCCTAGTACATTGAGTGTTACTAGCCTTTGTGGAATTGGCCTTCTTCAGTATGTACCCTTGAACTTGTTCTTGCCTTCGCCTTCCCTTGTTTTAATAACATTTTATTACTCCCTAGCAATAGCTTTGGAATTATGCTGGGGTCCATAGTGTCACCTCCTTTGGAAGATACCCCCATTTTTTAGCCGACTCCACGCTTAATTACCTTTATCCTCCAAAACTGAGAGAGCTGATTTAGATGTTGCTTCGGTATTGATCTCACCCATTTAAATTTGCTGTGGTGTGCTGCGCTAGACACATTGGAAGCCTTGCCCATTATATTTTGATATGTGCACCAGTCCCTCCCCTTGCAGCCAAAGCACCCACACAACAATGATGCTTTGCACCCCTTGTGCTTTCACTCGGTTGGGATGTGTTCGTCTCGGCTTGCAAGGCACTCCCAATGGCGCCTTTGTTGCTACCAAAACATAAATCGATGGTGAGATTTGCGTATCAAACAACATATTAGTTGCTCTCCTATAACTCGTGTTTAGTGATGCCCTCTAATTTTTGTTCTCTCAATTCTAGGTATGCCACGACGGACCATTTACTTCTCAAAAGTCACAATATCTTTATTTGTTCCCCGAGCTGTCCCCTATGCCTCTGCTTCAGCAAGTTAGGCCAAACCGCTTCGTCTGGCTTTATTAAGGGGCGGTTGTTGTCCGCAGTGGCATTTCTTGCCTTTGTGACTGTAGCGGTGTCGACCTTTCACGGTTGTTAAATGAAATCGACCCCCATAGAAGTTCGGACTCATTGTTTACTGTTGGGAATATATAGATATCCACTTTAATATTCCCTTGTTTCCTGCCGCATTACTTTTCCTCACAAAGTTGAGTCCTGTTTGCGATGTTCTGGGATTATATTATAGACATGCTGTACTCCCTGCAGCGGGTAGGCCAGATATATCTAACATCATACATAATTACCCATCCACTTTCATCTCTTCCCCCTTCCCCTCCACTCATCTCTCCTCTCATCCATCATCTTCCTCCTCCTCCACTCATCTTCTCCCCTTTCCTTCCGCCATACCTGGGACCACTTCTGTGTGACCGCCCTCAATCTCTCCCCACACATATTCCTCCACTCATATGCTTCGTCTCCCCTACTCCATATCTCCCGCGCGCTCACTGGTTCGTCCTCCCTTACTACAGTTCCCACCTCCATCTACTCCTCCTCCTTCACTCAATTAAACGTGCATCCCCTCTGATACTTTACCCGCAGCATACATCCTCTCCTCCTGCTGTCTACCAGTGCTAACATCACTCTCCTTCTCCCTTAGCCTCCATCGATCACGATCTGCATCCCTACTCCTCCTGTCCTCCTCCACTCATCTCATAGTCCCACCCGCTGCCGCCCCTCTCCCCTTAGCCCCAAAGACCACTACATCTCTCCTCCTCTCATTTCTCCACTCATTTCACTCCCTCCTAGTCCCCCACTCATCTCTCCCCTCCTTGTCCCACATTCTGTACCATGCTATAGGCCATCTCTCCTCCTTCCTTCCACTCTTCTCTCCTTCCTTCCTACTGCGACAGCTCTGACTTTGCACCCCCCTCCTCCTGCCCACTCATTTCTCCTCCTATAATTCCCTCCACTCATTTCTCTCCTCCTTCTCCACTCATCTCTCTCTCTCCTATCCCTTCACCTTTCCTACTACTATTTCTCTTCGCCTCCGTTCCTCAGTCCATTTTCTTTGCTTCTCCTTTCATCCTTATCCTGTTTCCCACTCTAATTTGTCTTCTCTTCACTTTCACCTTTCCATTGCCTATCTACTTCATTACCAGTTTTGTTGGGTTCATCTTATGCTAAGCTCTCTCCTCCACTTCATCTCTCCTCCTTCCTCCACTCGATTCTCTCCTCCTTCCACCACTTTATCTCTCCTCCTTCTGGTCTCTTCCACTTCAGTCTCTCCTTCTTCCCCCACTCATCCTTCTCCTTCCATCCACTCAATCTCTCCCCCGTCCTCCACTCATCTCTCCTTCCTCCACTCACTCTCCTCCTTTCCCCCACTACTTTCTCGTCCTCCTTCCCCCACTCAATCTCTCGCTCCTTCCTCCACTCATCCCTCCTTTCCACCCATCTCTCCTCCTTCCTCCCACTTTCATCTCTCCTCTTTCCTCCACTCATCTCTCCTCCTTCCTCCACTCTCTCTCCCCTTTCCCCCTTTTCCTCCACTCATTCTCTCCCCCTTCCCCCACTCATCTCTCCTCCTTTCCTCCATCATCTCTCCTCCTTCCTCCACTCATCTCTCCTCCTCTTCTCCACTCATTCTCTCTCCTTTTCCTCCACTCAATCTCTCCTCCTTCCTCCATATGTCTTTCTCTTTTGACAATTAAAGAAGGGTTAAAAAACTCCATTCATCTCAGCTCAGGGTCTTGTTTCCAGTGACAGGCTAGATAAGTATATTAATTATGTCTCTGTTCTGTGTCAACCTGCTCTTAATTTCCATCTGTTGGTAAAGAAATGGTTCTGTCCTTCAGTATAAATTCATTTACTAGGAGATGGATGCAGGGCCAGACTCAACCCTCCTGCATGCTGCTGGGGGGGGGGGGGGGTTTATCTAAGAATGAAACATTGAGCAGCAGAAGCTCAGGGCTCACTCAGTCTCTCTGGGGCAGTGGTTTTAACACGCAAACAACACATCAACAGGAAATCATTCATATCACATGTAGTAAGGTGTTAATGTTCCTGCCGTGCTGGCGTGGGTCACTCCACCATACGAGATCCAATCCTACGACACCGGGCTCTGACGCTTCGGTCGATGTGGCAGGGCTTGCAAAACTATCACTTGATTACTAAGGAAACCAGCCGAGAGCTGCCAAGTGACGCGAGCCTACCAGACGAGCTAAATGCCTTCTTGATGCTTCTAGGGGAAGCAACCCTTGAAACATGCGTGAGATCACCAGCTGTTCGCGTCGACTGTGTGATCACGCTCTCTGTAAGCCTATGTGCAGTAAACCTTTAAACAAGGTCAACATTCCACCAAGGCCGCTGGGACAGGCGGGAATTACCAGGACGCATACTCAGAGCATGCGCTGACCAGCCTGGAAGGTGTCTTTCACTGACATTCTTGCTCAACCTCTAGCACATGCCTGACCCTAGTTCCTTTGAGAATATTTCCTAGTAGGCATGTGTTTCAAAGCAGCACCTCACGAGGGAGGGGGGAGAGAGACAGTCAAAGCGGTCTCAACTGAGATGTGATGGTATCGTCTTCTCTTTATCCTGTAGTATGTATCATGTAGTATTTATCATGTAGTATTTATCATGTAGTATTTATCCTGTAGTATTTACCCTGCTGTATTTATCCTGTAGTATTTATCCTGCTGTATTTATCCTGTAGTATTTATCCTGTAGTATTTATCCTGCTGTATTTATCCTGGAGTATTTATCCTGTAGTATTTATCCTGTAGTATTATCCTGCAGTATGTATCCTGTAGTATTTATCCTGTAGTATTATCATGTAGTATTTGTCCTGTAGTATTATCATGTAGTATTTATCCTGCTGTATGTATCATGTGGTATTTTTCCTGTAGTAGTATCCTGTATTATTATCCTGTAGTATTTATACTGCAGTATTTATCCTGTGGTATTATCACATAGTATTTATTCTGTGGTATTATCATGTAGTATTATCCTGTAGTATGTATCCTGTGGTATTTATCCGTTAGTATTATCCTGTAGTATTATCATGCAGTATGTATCCTGAAGTATTAGCAGATAGTATTATTCTGTAATATGTATCCTGTAGTATTATCCTGTAGTATACATCCTGTAATATTTATCCTGTAGTATTATCCTGTAGTATTTATCATGTAGTATTTATCCTGTGGTATTATCAGGTAGTAGTATTCCGTAATATTTATCCTGTAGTATTATCATGTAGTATTATCCTGTAGTATTTATCCTGTAGTATTATCCGTTATTATTTTCCTGTCGTATTTATCTTGAAGTGTTATCCTGTGGTATTTATCCTGTGGTATTTATCATGTAGTATTTACCCTGTAGTATTACCATGTAGTATTTATCCCATAGTATTTATCATGTAGCATCATCATGTGGTATTATCCTGTGGTATTTATCATGTAGTATTTATCCTGTAGTATTTATCTTTTGGTATTATCATGTAGTATTATCATGTAGTATGTATCCTGTAGTAGTATCCTGTAGTATTACCATGTAGTATTTATCATGTAGTAGTATCATGTGGTATTATCCTGTAGTATTTATCCTGTAGTAGTATCCTGTAGTATTATCCTGTGGTATTTATCATGTAGTAGTATCCTGTAGTATTCTCATGTAGTATTTATCCTGTAGCAGTATCCTGTAGTATTATCCTGTAGTATTATCCTGTAGTATTATCCTGTGGTATTTATCCTGTAGTATTTTCCTGTCGTATTTATCTTGTGGTGTTATCCTGTGCTATTTATCCTGAAGTATTTATCCTGTGGTATTTATCATGTAGTATTTACCCTGTAGTATTACCCTGTATTATGTATCCCATAGTATTTATCATGTAGTATCATCCTGTGGTATTATCCTGTGGTATTTATCCTGTAGTATTTATCATGTGGTATTTATCCCGTAGTAGTATCCTGTAGTATTTATCCTGTAGTATTTATCCTGTAGTATTATCMTGTAGTATTTATCCTGTAGAATTATCCTGTGGTATTTATCATGTAGTATTATCCTGTAGTATTTATCCTGTAGTATTTATCCGGTAGAATTTATCCTGTAGTAGTATCCGGCAGTATTATCCTGTAGTATTTGGAATGTAGTATGTATCATGTAGTATTTATCCTGTAGTATTTATCATGTAGTCTTTATCCGGTAGTATTAACATGTAGTATTTATCATGTAGTATTTATCATGTAGTAGTATCATGTAGTATTATCCTGTGGTATTATCCTGTAGTATTATCCCGTAGTATTTATCATGTAGTATTTATCCTGCAGTATTATCATGTAGTATTATCATGTAGTATTATAATGTAGTGTTATCCTGTAGTAGTATCCTGTAGTATTTATCCTGTAGTATTATCCTGTAGTATTTATCATGTAGTAGTATCCTGTAGTATTTATCCTGTAGTAGTACCTATAGTTTATTATCCTGTAGTATATCCTGTTAGTAAATTTATTCGCTGTAAGTATTTATTCCCTGTAAGTAGATCCCTGTAGTATTTATCATGTAGTAGTATCCTATAGTAATTTCTTCCGTAAGTAGTAATCGCTATAGTATTTTCCTGTAGTATTATCCTGTGTATTATTCATGTTATTTTCTGTTTAGTAGTATCCTGGTAGTATTCCCCTCCATTCTAATTAGCATTTCCGTCTTGATTAAACACTTCCTCTGACTCAAGGGATTCATGTCCACTAATAACGAATTAATTCCATCACTTATTTGTATTTCTCAGCAAGCACTATGCAGGGGGGAAAACACAGCCACAGTGGTTCACTTTCTTCTCTCTGCATCCTAAATGGCACCTTTTTTTAACTACATAGTGCAACACTACTTGAACGCCAGGGCCCCGCTAGAGACACAATCTTCCCTCTCTAGTTTCAAGACTCAATTGATAATAGCGCCTGTCAATCACAAAATCCACAACAGTAGAGAGAGAGGAGAGCTCTCGCACTTTCCTTTTGCCAGCTCATACCATCCCCAAACACTGTCTCCATTAGAATGCCAGAGTTAGGCACCACTACTAATACACAGCTAAGTATTTTTAGATTGCTGTTATCTGCAGTCCTTGATCACCTCATCCGTGTGCGAGTTTGAGAACCCTGGAATCACCTCCCGGACTCATCTCTCCTCTCTTCTCATCATCTCGTCTCATCGTTCTCTCTCTCCCTCTCTCCTCAGTCTC
>NW_019946496.1:0-5914 GCF_002910315.2 Salvelinus sp. IW2-2015
AATTGACCATACCCCAGAGCAGTAACCAATATACATCTCCATTATACACTACACACATTTCCTGGTTTCACAGATTCCAGAACACCACCAGGCCACTAGAGCATCATTAAGCTGGAGCAGGTTTCACCATAGGGCTCTATTTTAATTTTTTTTTAAATATTAGCGCTGGCTGTAGCGCTACAGGTCCGGGGATGTGTCAGAGATATTTTTTGCTATTTTCATAGCGGGAATTATGAGTGCAAGACCGGGACGTGGCGCGAAAGGGCTGAGCTTTGATGAGTAAATAAATTGTAGGTGTGTCGATGCTTGGCCCCTCACTGGCCAATCAGAACATGGATTAAATTGAGATGTTGTGTCACTGATCTACACACAAAACCCCATAATGTCAAAGTGGAATTACGTTTTTAGAAATGTTTATAAATTCATTAAAAATTAAAAGATTAAATGTCTTGAGTCAATAACCCAATAAACACTTCGTTATATCAAGCCTAAATAAGCTCAGGAGTAAACATTTGCTTAACAAGTCACATAATAATTTGCATTTGAATGACTAACCCATCTCTGTACCCCACACATACAATTATCTATAAGGTCCCTCAGTTGAGCAGGGAATTTCAAGCACAGATTCAACCACAAACATCAGGGAGGTTTTCTAAAGCCTCACAAAGGGCACCTACATTATTAGTAGATGGGTAAAAATAAAAAAAGCAGACATTGAATATCCCTTTGAGCATGGTGAAGTTATTACTTACACTTTGGATGGTGTATCAATACACCCAGTCCCTACAAAGTTACAGGCATCCTTCCTAACTCAGTTGCCGGAGAGGAAGGAAACCGCTCAGGGATTTCACCATGAGGTCAATGGTGACTTTAAAACAGTTACAGAGTTTAATGGCTGTGATAGGTGAAAACTGAGGCTGGATCAACAACATTGTAGTTACTCCACAATACTAATACAAACATTACAAACATGCATCATGTCTGCAATAAGGCACAAAAAAAGTACTGCAAAAAATATGGCAAATAAATGAACTTTTTTTCCTGAATACAAAGTCTTATTTTTGGGGCAAAACCAACACAACACATCAATGTGTAGCACTCTTCATGGCCTGTCTCTTATACACATCTAGATGTGTATAAGAGACAGGAGCGGAGAAGGGGAAGGGGAAGAGAAAATGAAAGAAAGTGAATCACCAACATCAGCTTTACATTGATTATCCAAGGTTTGATAACAAAGAAACKAACTAATTGACCATACCCCAGAGCAGTAACCAATATACATCTCCATTATACACTACACACATTTCCTGGTTTCACAGATTCCAGAACACCACCAGGCCAATAGAGCATCATTAAGCTGGTGCAGGTTTCACCATGGGGCTCTATTTGAAAAAATGGTAAATATTAGCGCTGGCTGTAGCGCTACAGGTCCGGGGGGGTGTCAGAGATATTCTTTGCTATTTTCATAGCGGGAATTATGAGTGCAAGACCGGGACGTGGCGCGAAAGGGCTGAGCTTTGATGAGTAAATAAGTTGTAGGTGTGTCGATGCTTGGCCCCTCACTGGCCAATCAGAACATGGATTAAATTGAGATTTTGTGTCACTGATCTACACACAAAACCCCATAATGTCAAAGTGGAATTACGTTTTTAGAAATGTTTATAAATTCATTAAAAATGAAAAGATTAAATGTCTTGAGTCAATAACCCAATAAACACTTCATTATATCAAGCCTAAATAAGCTCAGGAGTAAACATTTGCTTAACAAGTCACATAATAATTTGCATGGACTCAGTCAGTGTACAATAATTACATTTGAATGACTAACCCATCTCTGTACCCCACACATACAATTATCTATAAGGTCCCTCAGTTGAGCAGTGAATTTCAAGCACAGATTCAACCACAAACATCAGGGAGGTTTTCCAAAGCCTCGCAAAGGGCACCTACATTATTAGTAGATGGGTAAAAAAWTTAAAAAGCAGACATTGAATATCCCTTTGAGCATGGTGAAGTTATTACTTACACTTTGGATGGTGTATCAATACACCCAGTCCCTACAAAGATACAGGCATCCTTCCTAACTCAGTTGCCGGAGAGGAAGGAAACCGCTCAGGAATTTCACCATGAGGTCAATGGTGACTTTAAAACAGTTACAGAGTTTAATGGCTGTGATAGGTGAAAACTGAGGCTGGATCAACAACATTATAGTTACTCCACAATACTAATACAAACATTACAAACATGCATCATGTCTGCAATAAGGCACAAAAAAAGTACTGCAAAAAATATGGCAAATAAATGAACTTTTTTTCCTGAATACAAAGTCTTATTTTTGGGGCAAAACCAACACAACACATCAATGTGTAGCACTCTTCATGGTGGTGGTGGCTGCATCATATTCTTTACTTTAGTTTCTTTAGTAAATATTTTCTTACCTCTATTTCTTGAACTGCATTGTTGGTTAAGTAAGCATTGTAGGTATGCAAGTCTAATAGAGGATCTTTACCTGATGAAGATAAACCTCATCACAATGACCTACTATAGGTCTACTGCAGATTGTATTATCTATTCAGGTCTAATAGAGGACCTTTATGAAGATAAAGAGCACCACTTCAGCACCTGGAGGCTGGAACATTCAGTCTGCTCTGCTCTTCTAGAACCAAAGCATTGATTCTTAGAGTCTTAGGCTGTGGGTTTAAAGTTTAACAGAACATCAACCCACACCACCTCCACCAAATGACAACCCAAGTCAATAGAGAAACAAAGCAGCCATCTTTGTCTGACTAGACATTTCTGATTAACATATTTGAGTGGAGAGGAGTGACACAAACACTGAACCATGTGGCAGTAAGCATACAGCATAGATACAGATACTAGACACTGAACCATGTGCACTAAGAATACGGTAGATACAATGATACTAGACACTGAACCATGTGGCACTAAGAATACGGCATAGATACAAAATACTAGACACTGAACCATTGGCACAAGAATACGGCATAGATACAAAGATACTAGACCTGAACCATGTGCAGAAAGCATACAGCATAGATACAAAGATACTAGACACTGAACCATGTGGCACTAAGAATACGGCATAGATACAAAGATACTAGACACTGAACCATGTGGCACTAAGAATACGGCATAGATACAATGATACTAGACACTGAAACATGTGGCAGAAGCATACAGCATAGATACAATGATACTAGACACTGAACCATGTGGCATGTAGAACGGCATAGATACAATGATACTAGACACTGAACATGTGGCAGTAAGAATACGCATAGATACAATGATCTAGACACTAAACCATGTGGCACTAAGAATACGGCATAGATACAAAGATACTAGACACTGAACCATGTGGCAGTAAGCATAACAACATATAGTCGAAGTCGGAAGTTTACATACACTTAGGTTGGGTCATTAAAACTCGTTTTTCAACCACTCCACAAATTTCTTGTTAACAAACTAGAGTTTTGGCAAGTCGGTTAGGACATCTACTTTGTGCATGACACAAGTATTTTTCCAACAATTGTTTACAGACAGATTATTTCACTTTATATTCACTGTATGTCAATTCCAGTGGTGGGTTCAGAAGTTTTTCATACACTAGCAGATTGGCTACTGTTTTGACACATATATTCTAACAGTGGTGTTCCATCGTTGGTAAACCTTAGCGTAATCACTGATTCCAGAGCAGACACATGCTCCTAATGGTCATTCGACTTTGCACAAACGCTTCTGATACTTTATCGCGTGCAGCCCGTAGTTACGCCCGTCTAACGCTTGCAGTTGTATCCAGTGGGTCGTCCCAGAACACTATCGTACTAGAGCTCCTGTTGTACCTGTGGATCGCCTATTTACCAAAAGAGACGGACATAACTACCCCATTCATGTACTATTGTTGGTCCACCCTGGATGCGTCCTGCCTCTCCCACTCGCCGTTATGCACTTGAACATAAACTCTGGCAACATCAAAATGGTAGTGCATTGTGCAAGACATCTCGGATAGAAAAAAAAATTGTATGTACTTCGTCCAACAGCGTTCGTCGTCGTGTCTCGTATCCCACGTATAGAATCTCAGTCGCCAACACAGTTACTATGCAGTGACCCTCGCCCTCCGCCTAGCTCTCGTGTACAAACTTATCTCCCACATATAGTACGCAAGGTATAAACACCATGGACCCACGCTGTTGGAATCCGTAGAGACTCTCGTGACATCGACAGCAAGGAGCTCATATTACCCTTCGAGGCGTCCTCTCGTTAAGCCTACTTCGTGTAGCGCACTGAACGCTAATCCATATACGCGTGCACGCGATCAGTATGTCTCTCGGTAATATCTCCATACTCCCAGAATAAACTCTCACCCCATAAATCATCGTGTTGCATTGTGAGGGATGCTGGAAGAACAAGTACAAAGATAATATATATCCACAGTAAAACGAGTCCTAAATCAACCTACCTGGATAACCCGGCCGTCAGCAACTTGGAAGAAGCCACCGCCTCCACAAAATCCAGCCAATAATCTTGAAAGTTGCATGGATCATAAATGAACTATACGTCGGTTTTGCAACGACACGGGGCCCGGCTGCACGTCTTACTCGCGTCCTTCTGGTGCTTGGAACACCTATCCTAGAGTTGACTTCAAGTCGTAGCCTCTCTTGGGCATTGAGAGTGTAGCGAACAGCCGAACCAGAACATCCGCTTAATAGTTTTCCTGTGGCATTAATTTTTTTTCTGCGATAATAGAAACCGAAAGCGTAGACTGCGCTTTGGTTCACTCGGCATGACGGTCACCTCTTACGAGTCCGTATTAGTGTTTCCGCGCGTAGACGAAATTAGTCCGCCGCGCGGCAGGCTGCGGACGCCTGTCCTGCTTGCGAAGACTGTTCTGTGCTGATGATCACCCGTGGAGGACCAACCCGGATCACGTGACTCAAAGCTGCCCGTTACTCTCGTATACAGCATCTGAGAAATGCAATCATCTTATCTTCTCGTCCCATCATTACGATCGCTCCGTCGGTGGCACTATTCATGTGGGTATCGGGCCCTTACTCCCACGTGTAGGCTTTGCTAGAACAGACGAGATTGTATCACTGGATCTAAGTAGACGCATTGCCTAACCCCTGCAGCACGTCCAAGGGAGATGGCGCAACAGCCTGTAGCGAAAGTCGAGCTATATAAGCGTGTGCAATCGGGCGGCATAGTCGGACAGAGCTCTAACTATGTAACTAGAGTAAAGGTCTCCTCCTCGCATCTCCCTTTTTGATGGTATTTTTGACATCAACCTCCCTCACCCGGTAGCCCCACCTCAGAGGTATTGTCAACACCTCCGTTATGGATCGAACCATGGGTGGAGTCGTGATAGAGCACTGCCTTCGCTTCTGCCTCGAAGGTCTGCGCGAAAATGAGGTCTACAAATGGACAATGACCCCAAACATAATTCCAAAGTTGTGGCAAAATTGGCTTAAGGACAACAAAGTCAAGGTATTGGAGTGGCCATCACAAAGCCCTGACCTCAATCCCATAGAAAATGTGTGGGCAGAACTGAAAAAGCATGTGCGAGCAAGGAGGCCTACAAACCTGACTCAGTTACACCAGCTCTGTCAGGAGGAATGGGCCAAAATCACCCAACTTATTGTGGGAAGCTTGTGGAAGGCTACCCGAAACGTTTGACCCAAGTTAAACAATTTAAAGGCAATGCTACCAAATATACTTTGAGTGTATGCAAACTTCTGACCCCTGGGAATGTGATGAAAGAATAAAAGCTGAAATAAATCATTCTCTCTATATTATTCTGACATTTCCACATTCTTAAATAAATGGTGATCCTAACTGACCTAAACAGGGCATTTTTACTGGATTAATTGTCAGGAATTGTGAAAAACTGAGTTTA
>NW_019946496.1:8171-18148 GCF_002910315.2 Salvelinus sp. IW2-2015
ACATGGTAAGGTTGTATGTACATACCTGTTGTATGTGACAAATATAATTTGATTTGATTCATGGGTACACTTATCTTCGGTAAGGGCTAAGTTTTTTTAGGTTTAAAAATAAATGGAATAGAGATAAGCACAGGCAAAATCCTTAAGGAAAACCGGGTACTGTCTGTCTGCTTTCCAACAGACACAAATTCACCTGTTTCTCTATTGGCCTTTTGTTCTCTACTCTGTAACTTTCTCAATGATCATGATTCACGATTCACGATTCATTCAGAATAATCCATAATCATGGTAGCATCCTCATTCATTTAGAAGTGGTATATTGAGCAAACAATATACCTCAGTATTTGGATTATTTATTTTGTTTCATCTTTATCAAGAGTGTCAATAATGATGGAGCTGACATAATCTACAGTATATCATTCAAAAACTATCAAAGAAAAAACGACAAAGTATTTAACCTATTTCCATGGAGTATATTCATACAACAACTATGAATGATAGGCCTAACACAGTAAAGTATTTTCATTGTGGTGTTCTTGAGGTGTTTATGGGGTTATTGTATGTTTCGGTAGAGATGGTATAGAGCTGCTGTGTGAACCATGGAGCTACTGGTAAGCAATGACAATCTGCACTGTCTGCACAATCTCTCGGGGTATGGGATCTAGCCTTCTGATTCAGCCCCCGGGGCAGTGGGGAATATCAATATTTCAGCGTGAGCGGCTCCATGGACACGTCACAGAGGACAAAAGACTCCTGTCACTAAGACAATGAGAGGTTGACGTAAGTACAAATGAACCAAGCAAGCCACTGCTATTAGAGGGTTGAGTATTGAAGTCGATGGTGAACGTGGGTAGACCAAACGTTGGCTTTAGGGAGAGAAGGTGAATGTTTGGACAGAAGGAAGTTCGTATCTATAAGGAAGAATTTTGTGTTTAACTTAGTACGGAGTCAACTGAGTGAGTTAGAAGAAACAAACAGTCTGTATTGTGTTGTAGTGAATGAATCAGAGGTCTTTGTCCTCTGTGACGTGTCCATGGAGGTAACGTCTCCGCTCACGCGGTGATAGATATATTGACCTTGAGATATTCTACTCCCAAGCAGGATTTGCTTCTACCCCTGATGAGAGTGGGGATAAACCTCATCACTGAAATGACCCTAACTATAGCAGTTCTACCTGGCAAGAGCATAGATCCTGCTATACACCTTCCGATCTTTATTCAGTCTAATAGAGGAGCCTATTGATTGTGGAACGATACGAAAGCAGAGGTCGCAATCCAATCTTGCTCAGACTTAGCGCTGGACTTGAGCTGCCAAAAGCTAGCTCAGTTGCTGCTCACACCTAGCAGCCTTCTTCTAGTAATACCCATCTACTACATAGCATTGCCATTCTTAGAGTCGTAATAGAGCTGTGGGTTAAACAATGTTACAATCAGAAACCCCAAATGTATTTGGCTAAGGTGTATGTAAACTTCTGACTTCAACTGTAGATACAAAGATACAAGACACTGAACCATCTGGTAATAAGCAAACAGCATAGATATAAAGTATACTAGACACTGATCCATCATTCTACTTCTATGATATTCAGTGAAGCAGGGGAATCCCTGTGGTTCCCAAACATTGTTGGTCTACTACAGATTCTCTCCAACCCTGTTCCTGGAGAGCTAACCTCCTGTAGGTTTTAACTCCAACCCTGTTCCTGGAGAGCTAACCTCCTGTTGGTTTTAACTCCAACCCTGTTCCTGGAGAGCTAAACTCCTGTTGGTTTTAACTCCAACCCTGTTCCTGGAGAGCTAAACTCCTGTTGGTTTTAACTCCAACCCTGTTCCTAGAGAGCTACCCTCCTGTTGGTTTTAACTCCAACCCTGTTCCTAGAGAGCCACCCTCCTGTTGGTTTTAACTCCAACCCTGTTGCTGGAGAACTAACCTCCTGTTGGTTTTAACTCCAACCCTGTTCCTGGAGAGCTAACCTCCTGTAGGTTTTAACTCCAACCCTGTTCCTAGAGAACTACCCTCCTATAGGTTTTCACTCCAACCCTGTTCGTGGACAGAAACCCTCCTGTAGGTTTTCACTCCAACCCTGTTCATGGAGAGAAACCCTCCTGTAGGTTTTAACTCCAACCCTGTTCGTGGAGAGAAACCCTCCTATAGGTTTACACTCCAACCCTGTTCCTGGAGAGAAACCCTCCTATAGGTTTTCACTCCAACCCTGTTCGTGGAGAGAAACCCTCCTGTAGGTTTTAATTCCAACCCTGTTCGTGGAGAGAAACCCTCCTATAGGTTTACACTCCAACCCTGTTCCTGGAGAGAAACCCTCCTATAGGTTTACACTCCAACCCTGTTCCTGGAGAGCCACCACCCTGTAGGTTTCACGGACAGCAGCTCTCCAGGAACAGGGTTGGAGAGCCCTGGTCTGCAATGAACCAAATTGTTAACCCTTGTTACACCATTGTGACCCAACTGATAAACCAAACACTACCTGTAGCCTCCAAATCACAACCCAAATCAACACAGAAACAAAGCAGATTTGCCTTTGTCCATTGACTAGAAAGCTGTCTGAAAATCATCTGAGAGCAAAAATCATTTACTGTCCGTAATCTCGACGTCCAGGAAGAGATCTATTTTACTGTCTCTATTATCTACCATAAGACTGTTATTGTCCTGCAACTCCCAGAACTTACTGTCCTGCAATCACCATGCATTTTACTTGTCCATGTATGAAGCCAGAATTATCTTTAACTGTTCTTTATTACACATCAAAGACTTTCTAGTCCCGTTAATCAACCCAAAGGAGTATGAACTGTCGACTGTTATCACCAAAGGATCTTATATAATCTGTCGTAATACAACACTGAGAGAAGTACATGTACGTCATTGTAATATTAACTTCTCAGATAAGAGAGTTAGGCTAGATACAGAGTGCAAAAGATAGTAGATTACTTTCTTAACTTTCTCTGAGAAATTCTCTTCTTAGGTCGCATACGCACATTCTTATTTGTATTAGCGCGTTGTAGAGTATAAATGTTGCTATAAGAGGATGTATGTGTATGAGGTTATCTATAAATTGTATCTGATGTAAGAGTGTTGTGAGTTAGAGATAGTTGAGTGTGTGTTGTGAATGTAATTGAGTATATAAAGTGAGTCTTGGAAGTATAGTGAGTTTGTATGTATTGTGTTCGTTGGAAAAGCACACACACTAGAGCTAGGATATGTAACAAATATAATAAATTTCCAGTTATTTACCATATACATTATATCCAGACTAGAGACACGGATCACAGAGAGAGAGGAACAGTAAAGTGCTCCTCAGGGCAGTTTCTCAAGGAGAACAAGGATTAGCAACACGAGAGACACACATGCCACAGACAAGAACATTGATCAATGTGTGGCAGAGCAGACAGACGGTTCGCGAGGGAGACGAGACCACTGTGTGACAACACACTGAACAGGCAGCACACACAATCAGACACACAGATAGCACGCGCCGGGATTCAGATCCAGCTAAATCTCTAAGTTTTATTAAGTAATAATCTGAAACTAATGTCTTCAAAAGAATCTTGAAAGATGAATTTGCTTCCATAATGTGAAGCTGAGTAAAGGGACTTTAGAGTTATGGAATAAAACAATAAGTCCCCTCCGCGCCTGAGACGAATAATTACTCCCACCTTGGCTTTAATTGTTGTTTCAGAAAAACTCCCCACACTATGTGTATAGTGAGTACAAAGTACAGCAAATTACCCGAAACTTAGAGTTTGGTACTGGACAGGACATGTTGTGTTTAAATGCAATCTATGCAACAAAAGGTCTCACAAGTTGGAGAACAGTAGCTGGCAGTGGCGGTTAAACTCAAACACATAAGAAGCCATATATAAGGCAATGTCGTGGGACAGGCTTAGTCCCTTATCCAAACCACTAATCTAAGGTTTCAGTTGTTACTGTCAGTCAGGTTAGGTCCCTATGTTCGGTAAGGGGAAAATATTGCGGCTCCTTAAAAAGCAACCCAAAGGTCCCAAATACAGAAAGCTTTTTCCTCCTTAACAGTACATAGGCTAATAGCAAGACGTGTTCACTGTTTAAAACTATATGCCAACAACCAACTTCAAAACATTCCTTTTAAGACATAACTTTCCGAGATCTGACCAACCTGATGATGAGAGAGAGAATAGTGTAGATTATAAATACTTTCTGAAGTAGCCTAAGCATAAGACTAAAGAGGTACTAGATAGATTTTGACTTTTTGGTATTTGGGCGAATGTCTTCCTGCGACGGTAGATGCTTCAATAGAGAGTTCAGTATAAGAAAGCAGAGAAAGGGGCCATAAAGCACGAAATGGTTTTTTAAACGCTGTTGAATGTTGGGTGACGTGTTTAAGAACGTTGGAAAGACATTGAGTGGAACTTTATCTAATCCTCTAAAATACTAGAGAGTTTTTACACGCTAAAAACGAGAGAATATGACTACAGACACTTTGAGTAAACTTTCGGACGATGCCGTTAACGCGCGGCACACGTCGCGTTCCCGTATGGCGCGGGAATTAGAACGGGGCTGCAGGGCAGATGATCATGTGGCTCGAGCCCGATCGGAGAGTGTAGGCTCATGCCGAAAGGAACATGACCACCTACATGCGCGCTGAGCGGCTAGAAAATGCAGATGCCGAGGGCGGTACGTATTGCTGGAGTCTACCGGGAAAGGGGGAGAGGATGAAATAGAATTCTAATTCGTGCCACTTGGCGAAAATCTGACGAGAATCTATTATCTTGCAACCCTGTAGAGAGAATTCCACCGAGCCATTGAATCTCGGTCGATTGAACTACTTGGAGTCAAAATATGCTCCGAGAGAAAGGTTAGAAACTATACAAAACTCAAACACGAACGTTTTTCCTGTGTCATTGTACATGAAGGAGCAGAGTTAGCCAATAGGCGGGAGAAAACGTAGTGTAAATTCCGTAAGAGGAAGAGGGAGCGAGGAAGCAGGTGTTTAATGAAAGAATGGTAGATTGTAGCTATACAAAGACGCTTTTTTACCTCTTGAATCACGTTGCCTCCCACGTTTTTTTAATATATATAGGAACACGATTTGAACTATTATTGCAAAAACAGTTGATTACCAGAATGTATTTGTTTTCGTCTGGTTCAGGGCTTGTTAACAATTTATTGAAAAACAGATTTTAAAAGCGCCGATGCCATATTGATTCGTGCGTTAGTGAGTCGTATGTAGGCTGCTGAATCCGTTTCTCTCGGCGAGCATGTGGACGGACTTGTTATAAGGTATCCGAGGATAATCTTAAATCTCTGAATTCACCCAGCAGATTGCCGATAGATAACAAATTCTGTTTTGATAGTGCAATTCACTGTAGAATATATCCCTTTTTGTTGTGAACACAAATATAACTGTAGTCAAAACGAAATGATTTAAAAAAATACATATTTTTTTCAGGTTTGATCAATTCCAATAATGTTTGGAGTTGGTTGCGGCCGCTAAATGTTGTAATGAAATGTATATCCTAGTTATGTATTCAGTGTATTGTAGTCACGTTCATGTATGTTTGATACCCAGTGATGTGTATAGTCGTATTCTTATCCCAGTGAGGTCTATTTCTAGTGTGATCACTACTTAGTGTATTTAGTTATTAGCCTATCTTTAGTGTATTTTACAGTGTGTATGCACTACGAATCATTAACCCAGTGTGTAGTCTATTTATTTACCAGTGTTGAGTTTCTGTAGGTTATTCATGGACCTCGTTAATAGTTATTTATTTTACACGAGTGTGTAGTCTATCTTTAGTGTATTTTACCCCAGTGTGTAGCCTATCTTTAGTGTATTTACCCAGTGTGGTAGTCTATTTTACCCAGTAGTGTGTAGTCTATCTTTAGTGTATTTTACCCAGTGTGGTAGTCTATCTTAGTGTATTTTACCCAGTGTGTAGTCTATCTTTAGTATTTACCAAGTGTCTAGTCTTATTATTTCCCAGTGTGGTAGTCCTATTCTTTAGGGTATTTACCTACTGCTGTAGTATAGTCTTAGTAGTGTTATTTAACCCAGTGTGTAGTCTATCTTTAGTGTATTTAACCCAGTGTGTAGTCTATCTTTAGTGTATTTTACCCAGTGTGTAGTCTATCTTTAGTGTATTTTACCCAGTGTGTAGCCTTTTTACCGTCAGTGTGTAGTCCTATCTTTAGTGTATTTTACCCAGTGTGTAGCCTATCTTTAGTGTATTTTACCCGTGTGTGTAGCCTATCTTTAGTGTATTTTACCCAGTGTGTAGTCTATCTTTGAGTGTATTTTACCCAGTGTGTAGTCTATCTTTAGTGTATTTTACCCAGTGTGTAGCCTATCTTTAGTGTATTTTACCCAGTGTGTAGCCTATCTTTTGTGTATTTTACCCAGTGTGTAGTCTATCTTTAGTGTATTTTACCCGTGTGTATTATATCTTTAGTGTATTTTACCCAGTGTGTAGTCTATCTTTGTGTATTTTACCCAGTGTGTAGTCATATTTTACCCAGTGTAGTCATGTTAGATTTCTCGTAGTACAGCGATGTATTACTAAACTGGAGTATTATGTACCGTGTGTAGTAATTCTACTGAGTGTATTTACCTACTAGAGTACGTGTTACTATATACTTGTAGTATTTGTACCCCTAGTGAGTATTTGTTATTACTCTATCAGGTGTAGTCTATCTTTAGTTACATTTACCTCCCAGTGTGTAGCCTATCTTTAGGTCTATTTTACACCAGTGTGTAGTCTATTTATAGTGTATTTAGTGCACCAGTGTGTAGTCTATCTTTAGTGGTATTTTACCCAGTGTGTAGTCTATCATTTTACCCAGTGTGTAGTCTAATTCTTTAGTAGTATTTTACTACACATGGTTAGGTCAACATGTGTTTTTCCAGTGTGTGTAGTCTATCTTTAGTGTTTTTTACCCAGTGTGTAGTCTATTTACAGATTACCAGTGTGTAGTCTATCTTTAGTGTATTTTACCCAGTGTGTAGCCTATTTTTACCCAGCTGTGTAGTCTATCTTTAGTGTATTTTCCCAGTGTGTAGCCTTATCTTTAGTGTATTTTACCCAGTGTGTTTACCTATTTTTACCCAGTGCTATCTTTAGTGTGATTTTACCCAGTGTGTAGTACTATCAGTATTGGTACCCAGTGTGTAGTCTATCTTTAGTGTATTCTTACCGTTCACAGTGTGTAGTCTATATTTTACCCAGTGTGTAGCTCTATCTTTAGTGTATTTTGCCCCAGTGTGTAGTCTATCTTTAGTGTATTTTACCCAGTGTGTAGCCTATCTTTAGTGTATTTTACCCATGTGTAGTCTACTTTAGTTATTTTACCAGTGTGTAGTCTATCTTTAGTGTATTTACCCAGTGTGTAGTCTACTTTAGTGATTTTGCCCAGTTATGTGTATGTCCAATCTTTAAGTGATTTTACCCAGTGTGTAGTCTATCTTTAGTGTATCTTACCCAGTGTGTAGTCCTATCTTTAGTGTATTTTACCCAGTGTGTAGTCTATCTTTAGTGTATTTTACCCAGTTGTGTAGCCTACTAATTTAAGTTGTAGTATTTCCCCAGTGTGTAGCTCATCTTTAGTGGTATTTTTACCCAAGTGTGTAGTCTATCTTAGTTGAAATTCTTAACGACAGGGATGAGAGTATTAGATCTACCCAGACTGTCCAGTGTGTAGTCTATCTTAGTGTATTATTATCTCTCGCTCGAGTGTGTAGTCTATCTTATAGTATTTTACCACTCTTTGCCATCAGAACTAGTGTGTAGTCTAGATAAGTCTTTAGTGTATTTACCTGCCAGTGTGTATCTATCTTTAGTGTATTAACCCAGTGTGTAGTCTATTTCTTTAGTGTATTTTACCCAGTGGTGTAGTCCTATACCTCTTTGAGTGACCTTCATTTTGTATAACCGCGAGTGTGTAGCTCTATCTTTAGTTATGTATGTAATACTTGAGTGATTACCCAGTTGTGTAGTTCTAATCTTGAGTGTATTTTTATATCACCCTAAGATCGATGTGTAGTCTATCTTTAGTTGTATACCATTTGCTATTGTGTTTTCCAGTGGTGTAGCCTATTTTAGTTATTTTAACCACTGATGATCAACCTATCAAACTTAAACGACTATAATTACCACAAGTCTGTCGTAGTCACTAGTGTTAGCCTTTTACCACAGTTGTGTCAGATACTATCTTTAGTGTATTTACCACCAAGGCTGTGTAGTGTATCTATCTAGTAGTAATGTTAAACCCCATGTGTGTCAGAATCTATTCCATTGTAGATAACCCTGTTACTCATCTTGTTAGTAATCTTTTAAGTGTGCATCTTTTATGATACCCAGTGTAGCCTATTTCTTTAGTGTATTTTTTACTCCATTGGATTGTAGTATTCTATACTTTATGGGTATTTTAACACACACTGTGCTAGACTCATTGTAGTCTAATTTAACCCAGTTGTTAGTTCTATCTTAGTGTATTTACCCATTACGTGTGTGCTATCGGTTTGGATCCAGCTGTTATCTGCTTTAGTGTATCGTGGTGTTAGTCATATTTCTAGTGATTTAACCTAGTGTTAGCATACTTGTATATAAACCCAAGTGTGTAGTCTATCTTTAGTGTATTTTACGCTCAGGCATGAGCGTACTCTTTTTTAGTCAAGTATTTTACCCAGTGTGTACTATCTTAGGTGTAATTTACCCCAGTGTGTTAGTCCTAAAGTCTTTAGTGTTTGATTTTACCCATAATAAAGAATCTACTCGGGTTTAGTTATTATTATAACCAGTTAGTATAGATCCCAGTGATGTAGTGTATTTACCCAGTGTATATCTTTAGTGTATTTACCAGGTAGTCTATCTTTAGTTTGTTTACCTGGTAGCTTCTTTACCCTAACCAGTGATGTAGTCTATCTTTTTAGTGTATTTTCCCAGTGTGTAGTCTACGCTCTTTAGTGTATTTACCCAGTGTTGTACTATCTTTAGTGTATTTATTTACACCAGTGTGTAGTCTATCTTTAGTGTATTTTATCAGTGTGTAGTCTATCTTTAGTGTATTTTACCCAGTGTGTAGTCTATCTTCTTAGTGTATTTTAGCCCAGTGGGTAGCCATTTAGTGTATTTTCATAACGAGGATACAATAAACTACACTGTAATTTGAGTGTAGCCTACACAGCTCTCCGGTATGACCACGCTCACCCGATGGGCGCTAAATTCGCCGACGTACTCCATCTCTCCATGTGGCAATGATGCAGGAGATGGAATAGGGTTGGTTAGTTGTGAAGAATCTCTCCCTGAAGCTTGTTATAACACCATATGCATGTATTGAGGTATTATTAACTACATTGTAGTCTATTATGGATGCATTGGGAAGTTAATGCCAAAACCCAGTATTATTGTATTATTTTGACCCTCTGTTAGACATTTGCTATGTAACGGTTAGTCCAATCTGACTTGAAACAGAACCAAAAGGAAATCAGGATTTTAGTCTTAACTACCCCAAATCTCCAAATGAAAACGTTGAAAAGAGAATTAGTGGGGAATTTGGCAAGGCTGTCAACGTGTTTACTTTGCAGTCCTGGTGCCAATACGAGCTGATTTCACAAGAGAGAATAGACAAAATAGAAAATATAGCCAGAGTAGAGAGGGATTGGTGGCAATAATACAAAATGGTTACCTAATGGTGCGTTTGGACTCTGTCCAATGATGGGCCACAGCTACAGTAGTTGATACTGGATTGAGTCTGAAGCCATGTGTCTGGCTAAAGATATTGGCTAGTGAATTGTTTGGTTTATTACTATGGGTCAAAGTTCCACAAGGAATATAAATCACTTTTGTTTGGGACATACAGCAGATCCAAAACATGTGGGAAGAACCATTCAACCAATAGAATAACGCTGCTGCTGTGGACATCAGAGAAGTAGAGGATCTGTCCATGTCTTCTGCTGTGTGATTAGTGTACCGTGTTGCACTCCTCTCTCAGAC
>NW_019946496.1:18173-30317 GCF_002910315.2 Salvelinus sp. IW2-2015
ACGTTCTGGACGACGATCCGTTAACTGCGCGCGGAATTAGAGGGCTGCAGGCAGATGATCATGTGGCTCGAGCGAAAGGAAGACCCCTGCGCGCTGAGCGGCTGAGAGCGCGGGCTTTGGTGGACTCCGGAAGGGGGGATGAAAATAGAATTCAACGTTGCCGGCGACCGACCGACCGACCGACGGTCGATTGAACTATTGGAGTCAATATGCCAACGTTTTCTGTCATGTACAAAGGAGCAGTTATCATTAGCAGGTAAATTCCGTGAAGAGAGGAAGAGGGAGCGGAGCAGGTGTTTATGAAAGAATGGTGATGTGCTTTACAAAGACGCTTTTTACCTTCTTTGAACACTTGCCCACGTTTTTTTATATATATAGGAATACTAGTCTATTATTGCAACAGTTGATGACCAGAATGTAATTTGTTTCGTCTGGTTCAGGCTGTCAATTTATTGAAAAACAGATTTTAAAGCGCGCCTTTGATTCGTGCGTTTCTAAGCTGCTGTCCGTTTCTCGCGAGCATGTGGACATGTTCAGAGGATTGTAAAATCTCCACCGCAGATGCCCGATAGATAACAAATTCTGTTTTGATAGTGCAATTCACTGTAGAATATATCCCCTTTTTGTTGTGAACACAATATAAATGTAGTCAAAACGAATGTATTAAAAAAATACATATTTTTTTGCAGGTTTGATCAATTCCAATAATGTTTGGAGTTGTGTTGCGCCGCTAAATTTGTTGTTGATAAAGAACAAATGTAATACTAGTTATGTATTTTACCCAGTGTGTAGTCTATCTTTAGTGTAATTTTACCCAGTGTGTAGTCTATCTTTAGTGTATTTTACCCAGTGTGTAGTCTATTTTACCCAGTGTGTAGTCTATCTTTAGTGTATTTTACCAGTGTGTAGCCTATCTTTAGTGTATTTTACCCAGTGTGTAGTCTATCTTTAGTCTATTTTACCCAGTGTGTAGTCTATTTTACCCAGTGTGTAGTCTATTCTTAGTGTATTTACCCAGTGTGTAGCCTATCTTTAGTGTATTTTACCCAGTGTGGTTAGTCTATTTTACCCAGTGTGTAGTCTATCTTTAGTGTATTTTACCCAGTGTGTAGTCTATCTTTAGTGTATTTTACCCAGTGTGTAGTCTATCTTTAGTCTATTTTACCCAGTGTGTAGTCTATTTTTCCCAGTGTGTAGTCTATCTTTAGGGTATTTTACCTACTGTGTAGTCTATCTTTATGTATTTACCCAGTGTTTAGTCTATCTTTAGTGTATTTTACCCAGTGTGTAGTCTATCTTTAGTGTATTTTACCCAGTGTGTAGTCTATCTTTAGTGTATTTTACCCAGTGTTGTAGCTATTTTACCCAGTGTGTAGCTATCTTTAGTGTATTTTACCCAGTGTGTAGCTATCTTTAGTGTATTTTACCCAGTGGGTAGCCTATCTTTAGTGTATTTTTACCCAGTGTGTAGTCTATCTTTAGTGTATTTTACCCAGTGGTGTAGTCTATCTTTAGTGTATTTTACCCAGTGTGTAGTCTATCTTTAGTGTATTTTACCCAGTGTGTAGCCTATCTTTTGTGTATTTTACCCAGTGTGTAGTCTATCTTTAGTGTATTTACCCCGTGTGTATTATATCTTTAGTGTATTTTACCCAGTGTGTAGTCTATCTTTTGTGTATTTACCCAGTGTGTAGTCAATTTTACCCAGTGTGTAGTCTATCTTTAGTGTATTTTACCCAGTGTGTAGCCTATCTTTAGTCTATTTTACACCAGTGTGTAGTCTATCTTTAGTGTATTTTACCCAGTGTGTTAGTCTATCTTTAGTGTATTTTACCCTGTGTGTAGTCTATTTTACCCACTGTGTAGTCTATCTTAGTGTATTTTACCAGTGTTAGTCAATTTTACCCAGTGTGTAGTCTATCTTTAGTGTATTTTACCCAGTGTGTAGCCTATTTTACCCAGGTGTAGTCTATCTTTAGTGGTATTTTACCAGTGTGTAGCCTATTTTACCCACTGTGTAGTCTATCTTTAGTGTATTTTCCCAGTGTGTAGCCTATCTTTAGTGTATTTTACCCAGTGTGTAGCCTATTTTACCCAGTGTGTAGTCTATCTTTAGTGTATTTTACCCAGTGTGTAGTCTATTTTACCCAGTGTGTAGTCTATCTTTAGTGTATTTTACCCAGTGTGTAGCCTATTTTACCCAGTGTGTAGCCTATCTTTAGTGTATTTTGCCAGTGTGTTAGTCTATCTTTAGTGTATTTTACCCAGTGTGTAGCCTATCTTTAGTGTATTTTACCCAGTGTGTAGTCTATCTTTAGTGTATTTTACCCAGTGTGTAGTCTATCTTAGTGTATTTTACCCAGTGTGTAGTCTATCTTTAGTGTATTTTACCCAGTGTGTAGTCTATCTTTAGTGTATTTTACCCAGTGTGTAGGCTATCTTTAGTGTATTTTACCCAGTGTGTAGTCTATCTTTAGTGTATTTTACCCAGTGTGTAGTCTATCTTTAGTGTATTTTACCCAGTGTGTAGTCTATCTTTAGTGATTTTACCCAGTGTGTAGTCTATCTTTAGTGTATTTACCCAGTGTGTAGTCTATCTTTAGTGTATTTAACCCAGTGTGTAGTCTATCTTTAGTGTATTTTACCAGTGTGTAGTCTATCTTTAATGTATTTTACCCAGTGTGTAGTCTATCTTTAGTGTATTTTACCCAGTGTGTAGTCTATCTTTAGTGTATTTAACCCAGTGTGTAGTCTATCTTAGTGTATTTTGCCCAGTGTGTACCTATCTTTAGTGTATTTTACCCAGTGTGTAGTCTATCTTTAGTGTATTTTACCCAGTGTGTAGTCTATCTTTAGTGTATTTAACCCAGTGTGTAGTCTATCTTTAGTGTATTTTGCCCAGTGTGTAGCCTATCTTAGTGTATTTTACCAGTGTGTAGCCTATTTTACCCAGTGTGTAGCTATCTTTAGTGTATTTTACCCAGTGTGTAGTCTATCTTTAGTGTATTTTACCCAGTGTGTAGTCTATGTTACCCAGTGTGTAGACTATCTTTAGTGTATTTTACCCAGTGTGTAGTCTATCTTTAGTGTATTTTACCCAGTGTGTAGTCTATCTTTAGTGTATTTTACCCAGTGTGTAGCCTATTTTACCCAGTGTGTAGTCTATCTTTAGTGTATTTTACCAGTGTGTAGTCTATCTTTAGTGTATTTTACCCAGTGTGTAGTCTATCTTTAGTGTATTTTAACCCAGTGTGTAGTCTATCTTTAGTGTATTTCCAGTGTGTTAGTCTATCTTTAGTGTATTTTACCCAGTGTGTAGTCTATCTTTAGTGTATCTAAAACGTCACCAACTTCAACAGGTTAAAAACATTTCTCTTTATGGCCCTTCTCTTCTCTTACGGAATGAAACGGGAGACAGCAAAACCAAAAAGCAAATAAGTACATTTTCTAGTAGGCTACTCAGAAATTATTATTACATATTTTTATCGTCGGTTGGTCAGTCTGGAGGTTTGTTTAAAGAATGTGTTGGCATATGTATGAACAGCTGTAGCCTAGATGTTAGGAGAAAAGCTTCTGTAGGGACCTTTGGTTGCTTTTACAGGAGCCGCCCGACATAGGCCTGGACCAGAGACACTCTGAGGCCTGATAGGGTTGGATAAGTACTAAGCCTGTCACGAATTGCTTTATATGGCTCTTATTTTGCATTAACCGCCTGCAGTCTGTCCAATTGTGAGCCTTTTGTTGCATAGAGTTGCATAAACACAACATGTCCCTGGTCCAGACAACTCTAAGTTTCGGTTTGCTGTTTGGAAAAACATAACATTTGGCTGACTAACAATAAAGCCAGGTGGGGGACTTATGTTTTATCCAACAAAGTCCTTCTCACTCCATTTGGAAGCAAACATTTAATCTCTTGAGACATTAGTTTCATTGATATTACTTATAAACTAGAGTAGTGATGTGATCCGGGGTGCATCTGTGTGTGTGTGTGTGTGTGCCTGTTCAGTTGTGTTGTACACGTGTCTGTCCATCCGTCTGTCTGTCTGCACACATGATCATGTTTGTCTGTGGATGTGTGTCTCTGTGTGCTATYCTGTTCTGAGAATCCTGCCCTGAGAGCACTTCCTGTCTCTCTCTCTGTGATCCAGTCAGTCTGGACTATTAATTAGGTAATAACAGGATTATAATTTGTACACAGCTCTATGTTGAGTCCACAACACAACTCAACACAATACAACACTATACAATACATCACAACACAACTCAACACAATACAACACTATACAATACAACATAACACAACACAACACTATACAACATAACACAACACAATACAAAAAGAGAGAAAGCATGGGACAGAGAGAATCAGAGAATAAGAGATGTACTATTGAACAGTTATCTAGCCTAACTCTCTGAGAAAGGACAGTAAAGTCTGGTGATACAGGACAGTAAAGTCTTTGGTGATACAGGACAGTAAAGTCTTTGGTGATACAGGACAGTAAAGTCTTTGGTGATAAAGAACAGTAAAGTATTTGGTGATACAGGACAGTAAAGTCTGGTGATGCAGGACAGTAAAGTCTGGTGATGCAGGACAATAAAGTCTTTGGTGATAAAGGACAGTAAAGTCTGGTGATACGGGACAGTAAAGTATTTGGTGATAAAGGACAGTACAGTCTTTGGTGATACAGGACAGCAAAGTCTTTGGTGATACAGGACAGTAAAGTCTGGTGATACAGGACAGTAAAGTCATTGGTGATACAGGACAGTAAGGTCTGGTGATACAGGACAGTAAGATCTAGTGATACAGGACAGTAATGTTTTGGTGATACGGGACAGTAAAGTATTTGGTGATACAGGACAGTAAATTCTGGTGATACAGGACAGTACAGTCTGGTGATACCAACAAGTAAAGTCTTTGGTGATGCAGGACAGTAAAGTCTTTGGTATTGCCAGGACAGTAAAGTCTTGTGTGCAGACAGTAAACTCTGGTTGATACAGGACAGTAAAGTCTGGTGAAAAAAAGGACAGTAAAGTCTTTGGTGATAAAGGACAGTAATCTTGATACAGACAGTAACGTCTGGTATACAGGAAGTAAAGTCTCTTGTGATACAGGACCATAACATCTGGTGGAAAAGGACCAGTAAAGTCTTTGTGATAAAGGACAGTAAAGTCTGGGATGATACAGGACAGTAAAGTTTTGGTGATAAACAGGACAGTAAAGTCGTGTGATTACAGGACAGTAAAGTCTTGGTGATACAGGACAGTAAAGTCTTTTCGTGATACAGAACAGTAAAGTCTGGTGATAAGGACAGTTAAAGATCTTTGGTGATACAAGGACAGTAAAGTCTTTGGTGATACAGGACAGTAAAGTCTTTGGTGATACAGGACAGTAAAGTCTTTTGGTGATAAAGGACAGTAAAGTCTGGTGATACAGGACAGTAAAGTCTTTTGGTGATACAAGGACAGAAATCTGGTGATACAGGACAGTAAAGTCTGGTGTACAGGACAGTAATTTGGTGATACAGGACAGTAAGTCTGGTGATACAACAAGTAAAGTCTTTGTGATGCAGCGAGCAGTAAAGTCCTTTGGTGATACAGACAGTAAAGTTTGGTGATACAACAAGTAAAGTCTTTGGTGATAAAGGACAGTAAGCTGATCAGGACAGCTAAAAGTCTTTGGTGATACAGGACAGTAAAGTCTGTGATAACAGGACAGTAAAGTTTGGTGATACCAACAAGTAAAGTCTTGTGATCAGACAGTAAAGTCTGATGATACAAGGACAGTAAAGTATTTGGTGATACAGGACAGTAAAGTCTTTGGTGATGCAGGACAGTTAAAGTATGTTGATACGACAGTAAATCTGGTGATACAGGACAGTGAAAGCTGTTTGGTAATACAGGACAGTAAAGTTGGTGATAAAGGACAGTAAAGTCTTGGTGATGCAGGACAGTAAAGTCTTTGGTGATGCAGGACAGTAAAGTCTGTTGATACAGGACAGTAAAGTCTGGTGAAAAGGACAGTAAAGTCTTTGGTGATAAAGGACAGTAAAGTATTTGGTGATGCAGGACAGTAAAGTCTGGTGATACAGGACAGTAAAGTCTTTGGTGATAAAGGACAGTAAAGTATTTGGTGATACAGACAGTAAAGTCTGTGATAAGGACAGTAAAATGTCTTGGTGATAAAGGACAGTAAAGTCTTTGGTGATAAAGGACAGTAAAGTCTTTGGTGATACAGGACAGTAAAGTCTTTGGTATACAGGACAGTAAAGTCTTTGGTAGCAGTAATCGTGATAAAGGACAAGTAAAGTCTGGTGATACAGGACAGTAAAGTCTTTGTGATACCAGGACAGTAAAGTCTGGTGATACAGGACAGTAAAGCTCTGGTGATACAGGACAGTAAAGTCTGGTGGATACAGGACAGTAAAGCCTGGTGATACAGGACAGTAAAGTATTTGGTGATACAGGACAGTAAAGTTTGGTGATACAACAAGTAAAGTCTTTGGTGATACAGGACAGTAAATCTGTGATACAGGACAGTAAAATTTGGTGATACAGGACAGTAAAGTCTTTGGTTGAGCAGGACAGTAAATGTATGTTGATAAAGGACAGTAAAGTCTTTGTGATACAGGACAGTAAAAGTCTTGGTGATACAGGACAGTAAAGTCTGGTGATAAAGACAGTAAAGTCTTTGGTGATGCAGGACCAGTAAAAGTCTTTTTGATGCAGGACAGTAAGTCTGTATACAGGACAGTATAAGTCTGGTGATAAAGGACATAAAGTCTTTGGTGATAAAGGACAGTAAAGTATTTGGTGATGCAGGACAGTAAATTCTGTTGATACAGACAGTAAAGTCTGGTGATAAAGGACAGTAACAGTCTTTGGGATACAGGACAGTAAAGTATGGTGATAAAGTGCAGTAAAGTCTCTGGGATAAAGGACAGTAAAGTCTTTGCGTGATACAGGACAGTAAAGTCTTTTGGTGATACAGGACAGTAAAGTCTGTTGATACAGGACAGTAAAGTCTTGGTGATAAAAGGAGCAAGCTAAAGTCTTTGGTGGGATACAGGACAGTAAAGTATGGTGATAAAGGGCAGTAAAGTTCTTTGTGATAAAGGACAGTAAGATCTTTTGGTGATACAGGACAGTAAATCTTTTTGGTGATACAGGACAGTAAAGTCTGGTGATACAGGACAGTAAAGTCTGGTGATACAGGACAGTAAAGTCTGGTGATACAGGACAGTAAAGTCTGGTGATACAGGACAGTAAAGCCTGGTGATACAGGACAGTAAAGTATTTGGTGATACAGGACAGTAAAGTTTTTGGTGATGCAGGACAGTAAAGTCTGTTGATACACAACAGTCAAGTCTGGTGATACAGGACAGTAAAGTCTTTGGTGATACAGGACAGTAAAGTCTGGTGATAAAGGACAGTAAAGTCTTTGGTGATAAAGGACAGTAAAGTCTTTGGTGATGCAGGACAGTAAAGTCTGTTGATACAGGACAGTAACGTTTGGTGATACAGGACAGTAAAGTCTTTGGTGATACAGGACAGTAAAGTCTTTGGTGATAAAGGACAGTAAAGTCTTTGGTGATAAAGGACAGTAAAGTCTTTGGTGATACAGGACAGTAAAGTCTTTGGTGATACAGGACATTAAAGTCTTTGGTGATACAGGACAGTAAATTCTTTGGTGATACAGGACAGACAAGACATTAGTAGGGAGTGCCTTGCTGGTGAAACAGCACAGTGGGGGTTTACTTAAAACCCCGGAGTGCCTTGCTGGTGAAACAGCACAGTGGGGGTTTACTTAAAATCCCCTTCACACACACAATAGGGGAAGGTGAACAACAGCTATCTTAAACCTCACAGACACATGACATCACATCAGATCACATCACAGATACATCACAGACACATGACATCACATCAAATCACATCACAGACACATCACAGAAACACCACAGACACATGACATCACATCACAGACACATCACAGAAACACCACAGACACATGACATCACAGCCACATCACAGACACATGACATCACAGACACATGACTTGACATCACAGACACATGACATCACATCAGATCACATCACAGACACATGACATCACAGACACATGACATCACAGACACTTCACAACCTGTCCTTGACTTAGTATAGCCAGCGCCAACTACAATTCTACACTCATATAAACTTCTGGCTAGGGTTAGAGTTAGGATTAGGGTTAGGGCTAGCTGTTAAATAACATGTTTGAAGAGAAAGAGTCATACTTCCATCCTCCTTAGCATGACCAGATAGCGATGACCATACTGGAGCAGCTCAGAGACACTGGAACCCGAAGTCCCCCAGAGTAATCCTGTAGATTTGACTAGGGGCCAAAGACCCAATGCAGCATCCTTGACCAGGGGCCAGGGAATGGGGTTAGGAGGCAAGGATGGCCATGCTGTGAACGACAGAAGTACAGTACAACACTCCCAACACTTTCTCTTCAGAAATCTAATTTGCAGACTGGTGGCTGCCGTCTAGTTGTGTCTCAGCCAAACTGACGTCCTGWTGTCTGGCAASTGGCAGGGCCAGCGTGTATCATGGAAGGGAAGTCACATCGACATTAACATCTCATCTGAGCCCTGGTCAAAAAGCCAGCAAACATTTAGTTCCAAACAACATRCACCAGGACATGTGTCAAGTAAAAAACAGTGCCATGGTTTGCCATAACAATGGGGGGGGAAATCCTGGCTTGACCAAGGGCCAGAGACCGGGGTTAGGACTAGACASCAAACTGGTTGCCAGTCTAGTTCAGCCAAACTGACCTCATGTTGCCTGGCAACTGGCAGGGCCACCAGGTAGGGCTGGTGACCATGAAACCAGACATCTAGCCAGGCTAACTGGTGACGGTTTCCAAGCCGTCCAGAATTTGTTTGTTGACCCAGATAAAGATAAATAACCTATAGTCAAGACAACATGTCCTTGGAAACGGAGAGAGAAGGACCAGACATAAATATCGTCACATACTGTTCCTAAACATGATTCAGCACCAACAGATGACTGCAGTTTAAACATGATTCACGCACTAATGATACATGTTTAAATGTTCATCTCTGTCCCCACTCGTCCTGTGTGTGTGTGTGTGTGTGTGTGTGTGTGTGTGTGTGTGTGTGTGTGTGTGTGTGTGTGTGTGTGTGTGTGTGTGGTGTGTGTGTGTGTGTGTGTGTGTGTGTGTGTGTGTGTGTGTGTGTGTGTGTGTGTGTGTGTGTGTGTGTGTGTGTGTGCATGCGTGTGTGAGGCAGATTGACAGATTTGGTGCCATGTTATCATATTGTGATGTAATTTTACAGTATAAGACAATCTTCTATTGGATAATATCAATAAAATGAACAGACAGGAGTCCTGTGATCTTTCCTGCAGTCAAACGCTGACAATCCAGTGGTTGTATGTCAAATGGTTTGTATATTTTCAGTCTTCTGTGATGTATCCTGAAACAAAATAATAACACAACATAAAGTGTTGGTCCATGTTTCATGAGCTGAAATAAAAAATCCCTACATTTTCCATACGCACAATTCTGTGCACAATGTGTTTACATGCCTGTTAGTGAACATTCTCCTTGTTCAAGATAATCTCACCTGACAGGTGTGGCTATAATGAGATTTTTAAACAGCATGATCATTACACAGGTACACCTTGTGCTGGTGAAATAGAAGGCACTCTAAAATTGCAGTTTTGTCACACAACACAATGCCACAGATGTCTCAAGTTTTGAGGGAGCGTGCAATTGGCATCCTGACTTCGAGAATGTCCCGTGAGCTGTTGCCAGAGAATTAATGTTCATCTCTCTACTATAAACCGCCCCAACGTCGTTTTAGAGATTGCCAGTAGTCCAACCGGTCTCACCACGCAGACCACATGTACCACGCCAGCCCTGGACTCCACATCTGCTTCTTCACCTGTGGATGGTCTGAGATCAGCCACCTGACCTCCACATCTGGCTTTCTTCACCTGTGGAATGGTCTGAGATCACCACTGGACCTCCACATCCGCTTCTTCACTGTGGATGGTCTGGACCAGCCACCTGGACCTCCACATCCGGCTTCTTCACCTGTGGGATGGTTCTGAATCAGCCACCCGGACAGCTGAATGAAACTCAGGAGTATTTCTGTCTGTAATAAATCCCTTTTGTGGGAAAACTCATTCGATTGGCTGGGCCTGGCTACTCAGTGATGGGTCTGGCTACCACTGGCTACAAGTGGTACCAAATTTGACCGATTTCCCTTGAACTGTAACTCAGTAAAAGTGTTGAATTGTCAACATGTTGCATTTTATTTATGTTCAATATACAGTATATTAAGTGTAATATTGGGATGCAAACTCAAAATGGTAATACATTTAAATCTATATTGACTCGTATCTGACATGGTACAGGGTCTTATTTTGTTTAAGCCCAGAACCATGTGTGTGAGGTGTAGTTTTGTTTCAAAGTAGATTGTTTAGACTACAAAGAAATACTCTGTGTGACGCTGATTTAGCCTACTGCAGTAAAAGGTTAAAAGCAGCTTCAACTAAGTAAATCCACAAAAAACATCACACTCTCCATCCTTAAATCACTCATGCCAATCACTCACACACGTAGCATGCAACACACAGCACAAGCACACACTTCCCCAGTGGATTAATGATGTGTGTGTGTGTGTTTGTGTGTGCATGTTTGTGGTTACATGCCGTGTGTGTGCCCTTGTGCATGTGTAGCTGAGTCAGGAATGAGAGAGAGACAGAGAGAGAAAGAGAGAGGAGAGAGACGAGAGAGAGAGAGAGCGAGAGAGAAAAAGGGAGAGAGAGAGAGAGAGAGAGAGAGAGAGAGAGAGAGAGAGAGGAGAGAGAGAGAGAGAGAGAGAGAGAGAGAGAGAGAGAGAGAAGAGATAGAGAAGAGAGAAGAGACGAGAGGCGGAGGCTGGGTGCACACAGGGCAGTTTATCAAATCCTGTGTGCTTGCTGTTTTCCCCTCTATCATCATAATGAGACTCAACATGACAGGACTGAACTCTACACTAACACACTGGTACATTAACATATTCCATTCCTCTTTACTATAGACTAACACATGGTTACATCAACATATTCCAACTCCTCTTTACTATAGATAACAACTGTTACATCAACATATACCCTACTCATTTACTATAGACTAACAATGGTTAATCAATATTCCAATACTCTTTCTATACAACACACTGGTTACATCAAATATTCCCTACTCTTTACTAATCGACTAACACACCTGGTTACATCACATATTCATCCTCTTTACTATAGACAACACACTGTTACATCAACATATTCCACGACTCTTTACTATAGACTATCCACTGTCTACCACTGTTTATGTGAATAACGTACCTGTATTCAGGGGTGTAGCTGTAAAAAAATAAATCATATATTACAGTGAATGGAGGCAGGGCAAGGACCAGGTCGCTTGCGTGAAAGACAAACAAGCTTGAATCGCCGATACGGTAACCCACTCGGTGGGAATTTTAACGTGGCTTATTAGCGAGATTGCTACAGTATGCTACTGACAGATGTTTCATCCAGAGGCACTTACATACAGTGAGAGCCCAGCTCAAATTATTACTGTAGGATCTAGGTAATTTCATGATTTAGTCTAGTATTCTAAAGAGATTGTAGAATTGGCATGTACAATACTATAGTAACTATACCAGCTATGGTGTTATTAGCTCCCGTATCATATGTTGTAGACGATCATGCAATAACCATACAAGTTACTTATGCGCTATGGTGAAAACTGAGTCATTTGACATTTGAGACTGGGACACTATTAGTATGGAGAAAGGCTCATTTGACTAGGAATGCTTTGTGCAAATGTGTAGGAAAATCAGAAGTTTCGAGATATGTTTATGTAAATAACTTTTAGTGTGTGTTTTACATCCCAGCAGAAACTGAACTCATGACATGCGTGCCAGGTACGCTCTTAACGACTGAGCCACACAGGACCGGCACAAAATACCTGTAGGAGCTTACTACTGTCCAATCTCCATGCTACTCAGCTCACAGTCTATGGGATCATTAAACGCCACTGTTACCACTGTTATACGAATGGACTGAAGCTGAAATGCAATCTGTCTCGAGATC
>NW_019946496.1:30982-44282 GCF_002910315.2 Salvelinus sp. IW2-2015
GTTTCTAATGATAACTGTTCTTCATACTGACTCAGTGTTCTAATGATAACTGTTCTTCATACTAGTCTGACTCAGTGTTCTAATGATAACTGTTCTTCATACTAGTCTGACCGGTGTTCTAATGATAACTGTTCTTCATACTAGTTCTGACTCGAGTGTTCTAATGATAACTGTTCTTCATACTAGTTCTGACTCGTGTTCTAATGATAACTGTTCTTCATACTGACTCAGTGTTCTAATGATAACTGTTCTTCATTACTGTGACTCAGTGTTCTAATGATAACTGTTCTTCATACTAGTTCTTGACTCAGTGCTCTAATGATAACTGTTCTTCATACTAGTTCTGACTCAGTGTTCTAATGATACTGTTCTTCATACTAGTTCTACTCAGTGTTCTAATGATAACTGTTCTTCATACTGACTCAGTGTTCTAATGATAACTGTTCTTCATACTGACTCAGTGTTCTAATGATAACTGTTCTTCATACTAGTTCTGACTCAGTGCTTCTAATGATAACTGTTCTTCATACTAGTTCTGACTCAGTGTTCTAATGATAACTGTTCTTCATACTAGTTCTGACTCAGTGTTCTAATGATAAACTGTTCTTCATACTGACTCAGTGTTCTAATGATAACTGTTCTTCATACTGACTCAGTGTTCTAATGATAACTGTTCTTCATACTGACTCAGTGTTCTAATGATAACATGTTCTTCATACTAGTTCTGACTCAGTGTTCTATGATAACTGTTCTTCATACTGACTCAGCGTTCTAATGATAACTGTTCTTCATACTGACTCAGTGTTCTAATGATAACTGTTCTTCATACTAGTTCTGACTCAGTGCTCTAATATAACTGTTCTCCATACTGACTACAGTGTTCTAATAAACTGTTCTTCATACTAGTTCTGACTCAGTGTTCTAATGATAACTGTTCTTCATACTGACTCAGCGTTTCTAATGATAACTGTTTTTCATACTGACTCAGTGTTCTAATGATAACTGTTCTTCATACTAGTTCTGACTCAGTGTTCTAATGATAAACTGTTCTTCATACTGACTCAGTGTTCTAATGATAACTGTTCTTCATACTAGTTCTGACTCAGTGCTCTAATGATAACTGTTCTTCATACTAGTTCTGACTCAGTGTTCTAATGATAACTGTTCTCCATACTAGTTCTGACTCAGTGTTCTAATGATAACTTTCTTCATACTAGTTCTGACTCAGTGCTCTAATGATAACTGTTCTTCATACTAGTTCTGACTCAGTGTTCTAATGATAACTGTTCTTCATACTATTCTGACTCAGTGCTCTAATGATAACTGTTCTTCATACTAGTTCTGACTCAGTGTTCTAATGATAACTGTTCTTCATACTAGTTCTGACTCAGTGTTCTAATGATAACTGTTCTTTCATACTGACTCAGTGTTCTAATGATAACTGTTCTTCATACTGACTCAGTGTTCTAATGATAACTGTTCTTCATACTAGTTCTGACTCAGTGCTTCTAATGATAACTGTTCTTCATACTAGTTCTGACTCAGTGTTCTAATGATAACTGTTCTTCATACTAGTTCTGACTCAGTGTTCTAATGATAACTGTTTCTTCATACTGACTCAGTGTTCTAATGATAACTGTTCTTCATACTGACTCAGTGTTCTAATGATAAACTGTTCTTCATACTGACTCAGTGTTCTAATGATAACTGTTCTTCTACTAGTTCTGACTCAGTGCTCTAATGATAACTGTTCTTTCATACTGACTCAGTTCTAATGATAACTGTTCTTCATACTGACTCAGTGTTCTAATGATAACTGTTCTTCAACTAGTTCTGACTCAGTGTTCTAATGATAACTGTTCTCATACTGACTCAGTGTTCTAATGATAACTGTTCTTCATACTAAGTTCTGACTCAGTGTTCTAATGATAACTGTTCTTCATACTGACTCAGTGTTCTAATGATAACTGTTCTTCATACTGACTCAGTGTTCTAATGATAACTGTTCTTCATACTGACTCAGTGTTCTAATGATAACTGTTCTTCATACTAGTTCTGACTCAGTTTCTAATGATAACTGTTCTTCATACTGACTCAGCTTCTAATGATACTGTTCTTCATACTGACTCAGTGTTCTAATGATAACTGTTCTTCATACTAGTTCTGACTCAGTGTTCTAATGATAACTGTTCCTCATACTGACTCAGTGTTCTAATGATAACTGTTCTTCATACTAGTTCTGACTCAGTGTTCTAATGATAACTGTTCTTCATACTGACTCAGCGTTCTAATGATAACTGTTTTCATACTGACTCAGTGTTCTAATGATAATGTTCTTCATACTAGTTCTGACTCAGTGTTCTAATGATAACTGTTCTCATACTGACTCAGTGTTCTAATGATAACTGTTCTTCATACTAGTTCTGACTCAGTGCTCTAATGATAACTGTTCTTCATACTAGTTCTTGACTCAGTGTTCTAATGATAACTGTTCTCATACTAGTTCTGACTCAGTGTTCTAATGATAACTGTTCTTCATACTAGTTCTGACTCAGTGCTCTAATGATAACTGTTCTTCATACTAGTTCTGACTCAGTGTTCTAATGATAACTGTTCTTCATACTAGTTCTGACTCAGTGCTCTAATGATAACTGTTCTTCATACTAGTTCTGACTCAGTGGTTCTAATGATAACTGTTCTTCATACTAGTTCTGACTCAGTGTTCTAATGATAACTGTTCTTCATACTGACTCAGTGTTCTAATATAACTGTTCTTCATACTGACTCAGTGTTCTAATGATAACTGTTCTTCATACTAGTTCTGACTCAGTGCTCTAATGATAACTGTTCTTCATACTAGTTCTGACTCAGTGTTCTAATGATAACTGTTCTTCATACTAGTTCTGACTCAGTGTTCTAATGATAACTGTTCTTCATACTGACTCAGTGTTCTAATGATAACTGTTCTTCATACTGACTCAGTGTTCTAATGATAACTGTTCTTCATACTGACTCAGTGTTCTAATGATAACTGTTTTTCATACTAGTTCTGACTCAGTGCTCTAATGATAACTGTTCTTCATACTGACTCAGCGTTCTAATGATAACTGTTCTTCATACTGACTCAGTGTTCTAATGATAACTGTTCTTCATACTAGTTCTGACTCAGTGCTCTAATGATAACTGTTCTCCATACTGACTCAGTTTCTAATGATAACTGTTCTTCATACTAGTTCTGACTCAGTGTTCTAATGATAACTGTTCTTCATACTGACTCAGTGTTCTAATGATAACTGTTCTTCATACTAGTTCTGACTCAGTGCTCTAATGATAACTGTTCTTCATACTAGTTCTGACTCAGTGTTCTAATGATAACTGTTCTTCATACTAGTTCTGACTCAGTGTTCTAATGATAACTGTTCTTTCATACTGACTCAGTGTTCTAATGATAACTGTTCTTCATACTGACTCAGTGTTCTAATGATAACTGTTCTTCATACTAGTTCTGACTCAGTGCTCTAATGATAACTGTTTCTTCATACTAGTTCTGACTCAGTGTTCTAATGATAACTGTTCTTCATACTAGTTCTGACTCAGTGTTCTAAATGTAAACTGTTCTTCACTACTGACTCATGTTCTAATGATAACTGTTCTTCATACTGACTCAGTTGTTCTAATGATAACTGTTCTTCATACTGACTCAGTGTTCTAATGATAACTGTTCTTCATACTAGTTCTGACTCAGTGTTCTAATGATAACTGTTCTTCATAACTGACTCAGCGTTCTAATGATAACTGTTCTTCATACTGACTCAGTGTTCTAATGATAACTGTCTTCATACTAGTTCTGACTCAGTGCTCTAATGATAACTGTTCTCCATACTGACTCAGTGTTCTAATGATAACTGTTCTTCATACTAGTTCTGACTCAGTGTTCTAATGATAACTGTTCTTCATACTGACTCAGCGTTCTAATGATAACTGTTCTTCATACTGACTCAGTGTTCTAATGATAACTGTTCTTCATACTAGTTCTGACTCAGTTTCTAATGATAACTGTTCTTCATACTAGTTCTGACTCAGTGTTCTAATGATAACTGTTCTTCATACTAGTTCTGACTCAGTGTTCTAATGATAACTGTTCTTCATACTAGTTCTGACTCAGTGCTCTAATGATAACTGTTCTTCATACTGACTTAGTGTTCTAATGATAACTGTTCTTCATACTAGTTCTGACTCAGTGTTCTAATGATAACTGTTCTTTATACTAGTTCTGACTCAGTGTTCTAATGATAACTGTTCTCCATACTAGTTCTGACTCAGTGTTCTAATGATAACTGTTCTTCATACTAGTTCTGACTCAGTGCTCTAATGATAACTGTTCTTCATACTATTCTGACTCAGTGTTCTAATGATAACTGTTCTTCATACTGACTCAGTGTTCTAATGATAACTGTTCTTCATACTAGTTCTGACTCAGTGTTCTAATGATAACTGTCTTCATACTAGTTCTGACTCAGTGTTCTAATGATAACTGTTCTTCATACTAGTCTTGACTCGGTGTTCTAATGATAACTGTTCTTTCATACTGACTCAGTGTTCTAATGATAACTGTTCTTCATACTGACTCAGTGTTCTAATGATAACTGTTCTTCATACTAGTTCTGATCAGTGTCTAATGATAACTGTTCTTCATACTAGTTCTGACTCTGTTCTAATGATAACTGTTCTTCTACTGACTCAGTGTTCTAATGATAACTGTTCTTCATACTAGTTCTGACTCAGTGTTCTAATGATAACTGTTCTTCATACTGACTCAGTGCTCTAATGATAACTGTTCTTCATACTAGTCTGACTCAGTGTTCTAATGATAACTGTTCTTCATACTGACTCAGTGTTCTAATGATAACTGTTCTTCATACTAGTTCTGACTCAGTGTTCTAATGATAACTGTTCTTCATACTGACTCAGCGTTCTAATGATAACTGTTCTTCATACTAGTTCTGACTCAGTGCTCTAATGATAACTGTTCTCCATACTGACTCAGTGTTCTAATATAACTGTTCTTCATACTAGTTCTGACTCAGTGTTCTAATGATAACTTTTTCTTCATACTGACTCAGTGTTCTAATGATAACTGTTCTTCATACTAGTTCTGACTCAGTGCTCTAATGATAACTGTTCTCCATACTGACTCATTGTTCTAATGATAACTGTTCTTCATACTAGTTCTGACTCAGTGTTCTAATGATAACTGTTCTTCATACTAGTTCTGACTCAGTGCTCTAATGATAACTGTTCTCCATACTGACTCATTGTTCTAATGATAACTGTTCTTCATACTAGTTCTGACTCAGTGTTCTAATGATAACTGTTCTTCATACTAGTTCTGACTCAGTGTTCAAATGATAACTGTTCTTCATACTAGTTCTGACTCAGTGCTCTAATGATAACTGTTCTTCATACAGTTCTGACTCAGTGCTCTAATGATAACTGTCTTCTGAACACCACTGTCTGTCTCTGTCTCTCAGCTACAGAGACGCAGCATTCTTCGAGGAGTGCAAGCAGGAGTACATCAAGGAGAAGCTGGAGTTCCAGAGGACGGGGTGGCGGCTAAGAACCGCTCACAGAAACTACCAACCAGCATGTAGAATGCAAATTGACCCCTGACCCCTGAACATGTTGCCATGTTGCTTCCACCTATCCGATCCTCTCAGATCTACAGGAGAGGTTAGGTAGCGGGGGTTAGGGTCACGAGGGTGGCAGGGGGAGTGAGTGCTACTCACAGGGCTTTACAGTGTGTGTATTGTACATCAGGTTGGGATGCTCACTGCCCCTGCGGGAGGAACTAGATCAACGAAGGGGCCGGAGACAGGAGGACATCCTAGGCCCTAAGTGACCTGTGTAACGACTACGAGGCAGGTTGGCAAGGTGTGTCTAAAGGCCTCCGTTCACCTGTTTGTAGGGAAAAGGAATCTCTTACAAGATACGGTTCCTCAACAGAGCCCTCTGGTTGATCTGATCAAACAGTCAGGATGGAAAATCACACTGTTCCTCAACAGAATCCTCTGGTTGATCTGATCAAACAGCCCTGATGAAAATCACACTGTTCCTCAACAGAGACACTCTGGTTGATCTGATCAAACAGCCCTGATGGAAAATCAAACTGTTCCTCCTGTTTCAGAATGATCAGTAATGTTTTGTTGTTGATGCTGTCTGTCTGCTCTTCAGTTTGTATATTTATGAAGAATTGTTTCTGTCGATGCTTTGGAAGCGTCTTCATGTTGAGCTTGTTAGCAACCAATACGTCCTACGTGCACGTGAGATTGATTCCAACGATATAAGACCTGTCCAAAGTACATGAATAATATTCAAGGTGTTGACATCCTCCACTATGAGAATGTTCCCGGATGGTTCCTAATTATACACAGATTGATACTGCATAGAGGCTTTATCCCATGATTTAGGATTCACCGGTGAGTTGCCGTAACTAGTGGTGTGGTGATTTATGGATTTATGATTTATGATTTATAGGTGAAGCATTATGGACAGAGTTGTTGTAAAAAGGTATAATTATATAACATTTGACTTGACATTGTGTTAAAGTACATATAAATAAAGACACAGATGTTCATAACCTCTCTGTGTGTTGTGACTTTTGCTTTTTAAACCATACAGGTGTCACAACGATGACTTCCTGGTTCACAATCACCCTTTTTCAATGTCCCTTGAAATACCTATTTCAAGTCTTATTACCTGAGTCACTTAGGCTTGTGACTGTCACACATCCACACAGCCTTGATTTATACTGTTTGTGGTTCACTGACTGTCACCCATATCTCATCTACCTGTTTTATATTACATGTGTTAATCTCTATTCATGTTATTCATACAAGCCTGACGCTGTATGCTACAAGACGGGAATAGCAACACAATGAGACGTGGCAGGGCCATTTCAGTGTTCASCTGTCAAGCAGTAGTCGCACAAGTGAGACAATTGTTCATGAAATATCACACACACAATATCTGCCCATCATAATTATTCACCCCTCTTAGATTTCTTCACATTTGTGTTAAAAAGTGGGATTAAAATGGATTTAATTGTTTTGTTTTTTTGTCAATGATCTACACAAAATATTCTGTGAAAGTTAAATTCTAATTTTTTTTTTTTAAAGGTTAATTTAGAAAACCCCTAATATATATAWATATACCTTGATTGGATAACTATTCACTGCCCTGAGTCAATACACGTTTAGCAGCGATTACAACTGGGAGTCTTTCTGGGAAAGTCTCTAACGTACCGATCTCGATTTAGGAATGTATGCCTTTCTTACACCAAATATTTATTTTTCAGTAGCATAACTCTGAATACATTTCATTCAACCGCTGAAAACCCTCCTACTTGGTGTCCAATAGACTTTTTTTGTTCGTGTAGTTTTCAGTACATTTATCTTAGCCATCCTTTTAAATACGGTGTGCACTTTAATTAGAATTTAGTTGACAGACACTAGAATATATGGAGAGAATGGGGTCCGAATATAGGAATCAAGGGGGAAAAATAGCCATCTATGCATATTCGCTTCCGTTTCAGGACCAACTAGTAGATATAAAAATACTCTTGATCTTCAAGATTATTTAGGCACATTTTAGGTTTAGGAAAGTATGCATGAATATATATATATAAACGGTTTGGAGAGCCTTTACGCACGAAATATGTTGATAAATAAAAAAAATAGTGGTTGAATTCATCATGAAAGATGTCATATTCAAGTTTAATCCATAAAATATTGGAAGGTGGTGAAAAAGTGTACAATAGGGGTTGAACAATAGTCCTATGAATCTACCCTGATCCTCACTAATCATGGAACTGTAATGACCACGGTCCAGTCGTGGTGAACCGTGCGCCAGGCTCCAGGTTTAACCTGCTAGCTACCGGAGTACCATAATGATTCAAATAGGCTACATGTCCCAAATCATTACACATCGTTAGCCTAATATCATCCACTAACTCTAGCGACGTCCAGGAACAATTTACAAGGACGTGACAGAGGAAATAAACGTAAACGGAATGGAATGATTTAAAAAAAATAATGTATGTGGGTAATACTGACGTGGCTCTCGATATTCGCAAATTTTTAACATGATACAAATTGTAAAATAAAACGGAGAAAAGCCCGGACATAATCAAGACATTCGAAAGCGCACACACAACTCGGCAGGTTCATCCCTACAGAAGCATATGGCCTGGATGTCCACATGTCATCCACGCAAATGACGAGGGCACACAATAAACATTCTGAATAATGACGAAGGTATTTATTATCCTATTTCACCTGTGTAAAAGGGACCGCAATACACGTGYTATGATTTTCAGTTTGGCTTCCATATGGCTGGTTTCACATTCGTCTCCAGGGATTATAAGGAAAACTAATCTAAAACAATTGCTATGTATATTTACAATCGCCTTCTCCAAATGGATTACTCATTTACCTAGGTTTTATCAATAGCTCTTATCAATTTATAAATTATATAGGAACTAAGTCAAGGTCAGAATATTTGCTATCTGTATGACACACCTCCGCTACTCTAATTTAAATAGCATGCTGTAATCATGATTAAATTCAAGGTCAGAATATGCATAGAGAGAAAAGGCATAAAAGGGGGAATTGCATTCCATTTAAGAGCTCAACTCGAGTCAGAAAGGAATCGGACTTAATGAGTTTTACACACCTGGATTGCGCAATATTTGCCCATTATTCTTTTCAAAATTCTTCAAGCTCTGTCAAGGTGTTGGGGATCATGGTTAGACAGCATTTTTATACGTCTTGCCATATATTTTCAAGCAGGTTTAAATCAAAACTGTAACTTGGCCATCAGGGACATTCACGTCTTCTTGGTAAGGAACTCCAGTGTAGATTTGGCTTGTGTTTTAGGTTATTGTCCTGCTGAAAGGTGAATTCATCTCCCAGTGTCTGGTGGACAGCAGACTGAAGCAGGTTTTCCTCTTGGATTTTGTCTGTGCTTAGCTCATCCCATTTATTTTTATCCTGAAAAACTCCTGTCTTAGCCGATGTTAAGCATACCCATACATGATGCAGCCATCACCATGCTTGAAAATAAGGAGGCAGTTACTCAGTGATGATGTGGATTTCCCCCAAAACATAAGACCAACAACTGTATTCCTTTGTGGAGTCACTACAATGTTGTTGATCCATCCTCAGTTTTCTCCCATCACAGCCATTGAACTCTATAGCTGTTTTTAAAAATCATATGGGTCACAGAGTCAAGTGTTTTAAAAATCATATGGGTCACAGGTCAAGTGTTTTAAAAATCATATGGTCACAGAGTCAAGTGTTTTGAAATCATATGGGTCACAGATTCAAGTGTTTTGAAAATCATATGGGTCACAGGTCAAGTGTTTTAAAAATCATATGGGTCACAGAGTCAAGTGTTTTAAAATCATATGGGTCACAGGGTCAAGTGTTTTAAAAATCATATGGGTCACAGGGTCAAGTGTTTTAAAAATCATATGGGTCACAGGTCAAGTGTTTTGAAAATCATATGGGTCACAGGGTCAAGTGTTTTAAAAATCATATGGGTCACAGGGTCAAGTGTTTTAAAAATCATATGGGTCACAGAGTCAGTGTTTTGAAATCTATGGGTCACAGGGTCAGTGTTTTAAAAATCATATGGGTCACAGAGTCAAGTGTTTTGAAAATCATATGGGTCACAGGGTCAAGTGTTTTAAAAATCATATGGGTCACAGAGTCAAGTGTTTTAAAAATCATATGGTCACGGGGTCAAGTGTTTTAAAAATCATATGGGTCACGGGTCAAGTGTTTAAGAATCATATGGGTCACAGAGTCAAGTGTTTTGAAAATCGTCACGATGACATCCCCGAGCAGTTTCCTTCGTGTCCTGCAGCTCAGAAGGATGACTATCGTTGTGTCTGGGTGACGTAATACATCATCCACAGAATAATGATTCACTTGACCACACAGTGATTTGTTATTGTTTAGCCATCGACCAATCACTGTCCTTCTCTTGAGGCGTTGGAAAAGCTCCCTGGTCTTTGGAGTTTAATCTGTGCTTGAAATTCAACACTTGAATGAGTTACCTTCCAGATGTTGTATTATTTCAGACAGAGTCCATGTCATTTATGTGATTTGTTAAGGCACATTTTACTCCTGTACTAACTGAGGCTTGCCTTAACAAAAGGGGGTGAATACTTAAGCAACTAATATAGGTTAGTTATAAATGTGTATTCATTTGTAAATATATTTGTAGAATTATTTTTACTTTGACTTATGGAGTATTTTGTGTAGATCAATGATAAAATTTTAAAAAAAATCACAATTAAATCTGTATTATTAATCCTTCATGGTAACACAACAAAATGGGAAGAAATGGGGGGGGGGGGGGTGAATACTTCTGATACCCACTGTACCTATAACTATGTGAAAAACTGGAAATCACAGCTAGCCAATCAACAGTATCCATGATAGAAGAACAAAGTTAGTGTATCTGAGCCAGTCAGTCCATAACTGGAGATGTGGATGGTGGGTTCTGGTGGGGTTCTCTGGTGGGTTCTGATGGGGGTTCTGGATATGCCCGAATGAGAGAGATGACCAATATCATGTGATAGCTGATAAAATGATATGCCCGAATGAGAGATGACCATATCATGGGACATCGGGTCTACTATCTACAACTTCATATGAATAATCCGTTTTTAGATTGCGACTGTTTGACCGGTGAATAAGTAACATTGTTGTCACTTACATATCCACTACCGTACCATCACTCGTTATATTACAGTACTTGGTATAGCTGAAATAGGTCTCAGGGTTGGACTGAAATAACCTGAATAACTACAGTATGTGTGATTGGGGTCACTTCCTGTATTTTATCATATAGATACATTTGCTCGTGCTTTTCCCTGCTCTTCTCGGATGGAACTATTTTAGTCTACGAGACAGAGAGAGAGAGCGAGGTTCTAACTACAAAGGATATTATCTGAGTGGGTTAACAAAAAGGGAATTCTCGCGTGTGCTGCTCTTCTGGTGGTCAGTTATCCGTTGCACAAAAATAGATGGTGAGTGAACGCCTTTACTCATACATTTTTGGAAATAGCGCGATCTTTATCCAACCCGTTTCTAACCGGTCAATAAATATACTACCTGGCAGTCCACAATGTTTGTGTATCACAGAAAAAAAAACACAAAAAAAAAAAAATTGATTTAAGTATTTAAGTCATTGGATAAGATTATAAGAACACAGGATAATGAAGTAGTGAGTTATGAACCAAAAGACATTCAATTCAATCGTTTATTTAATTTAAAATCATATTTACATAAAGCGGTAGGTTCTAAAATATATCCTTATCTACTGTACATTGCATTGTGGTCTGCAATTTTTACAGGAGTGGAGTATGAAACAACTGCTGTAAAATAACATTGGTTTAAAAAATAAATGTAGAAGAAATAATCATTGTTCACAATTGTAAGGGACTGAAAGAGAAAATCGAGGTAAGTGAAATCCCTTTTTTACCATCGTGGCCCTTTTACCAGACAAGACAGGAAGTCACGTGACACTTCTATAGGTGATATTTCACTTGGTATCCATGGAGAGGCTTCCTCTATATTAGGACCCTCTTAAAAACATGGAGTCAACTCAACTCAGTCCGGCAGAAAACTTCAAAAACATACTATTACGTCTACATGGATCTCCCGAACGCACACTATCCCCTACATAGTGAACTACTTTTCACCGGGTAGTGCACTAATATAGAGAATAGGGGGCCAAATCCTTGCGTATCCCCACTGACCTAGTGGATTACCATCTCACAAAAACAAGACTGTACAGCTACTGCACACCAACTCTCATATGATTACATGTGCTTCCCATAACACAACCTCTTTCATATATAATATTTATATGTATTATTGTATTGACATGGTTGTGGTGTGAAAGACAGCCCCCACTTCCATTGACTTCAAAGCAGAATAGTGAACAATAATCATTGGGAAAAAAGTGAGTAATTTGGAAATAAAGATTCCTTTTGAGTGTAGATACCAGGTTTTGGTGTGGATTGGGCTGTAAGCCCACCAGAACTTGATACCAGGTATAGTGTAGGTTTGGGCTGTAAGCCCACCAGAACTTGATACCAGGTATGGTGTGGGTTTGGGCTGTAAGCCCACCAGAACTTGATACCAGGTATAGTGTGGATTTCGGCTGTAAGCCCACCAGAACTTGATACCAGGTATAGTGTGGATTTGGGCTGTAAGCCCTCCAGAACTTGTCGGGAGCAGTACTGGGTTAAATGCCTTTATATTTCAGGGGATTTCTGCAACGCTTATTTGACATGATACTCTATATATATACACACAAAAGTTTGAGGACACCCCTACAAATTAGTGGATTTCAGCAATTTCAGCCACACCCGTTGTTGACAGGTGTATAAAATTGAGCACGCAGCCATGCAATCTCCATAGACAAACATTGGCTGTAGAATGGGCCTTCATGAAAAACTCAGTGACTTTCAACGTGGCACCGTCATAGGATGCCACCTATCCAACAAGTCAGTTCGTAATTTCTGCCCTGCTAAAGCTTCCCCAGGTCAACTGTAAATGCTGTTATTGTGAAGTGGAAACGTGTCTATGAGCAACAACGGCTCAGCCGCGAAGTGGTAGACCACACAAGTTCACAGAACAGGACCGCCGAGTGCTGAACCGCGTAGCGCAACACTCACTACCGAGTTCCAAACTGCCTCTGGAAACAACGTCAGCAAAATAACTGTTTGTCGGGAGCTTCATGAAATGGGTTTCCATGGCAGAGCAGCCGCACACAAGCCTAAGATCACCATGCGTAATGCCAAGCGTCGGCTGGAGTGGTGTAAAGCTCGCCGCCATTGGACTCCGGAGCAGTGGAAACGTGTTCTCTGAGGTGATGAATCACGCTTCACCATCTGGCAGTCCGACGGACAAATCTGGGTTTGGCGGATGCAAGGAGAACGTTACCTGTAAAGTTTGGTGGAGGAGGAATAATGGTCTGGGGCTGTTTTTCATGGTTCGGGCCCCTTAGTTCCAGTGAAGGGAAATCTTAATGCTACAGCATACAATGACATTCTAGATGATTCTGTGCTTCTAACTTTGCGGCAACATTTTGGGGAAGGCCTTTTCCTGTTTCATCATGACAATGCCCCCTTGCAACAAAGCGAGGTCCAGACAGAAATGGTTTGTCGAGATCGGTGTGGAAGAACTTGACTGGCCTGCACAGAGCCCTGACCTCAACCCCATCG
>NW_019946496.1:45785-56621 GCF_002910315.2 Salvelinus sp. IW2-2015
TTGAGACCTCCAGAGCCGGGGGGCCCACGGGGGGCAGGCAGGGCCGGCCAGAGCTGGAGGGGACAGGGGGGGCACTAGGGGCACGGGGCACGGACATGCGGACTGTCCGATGGTCAGGTTCTTCTCCACGTCGTCCAGACACTGGACAGGGACCGTTGGTGCAGCTAGAGAGAACAAACACAGACACTATATCTTAAACATGACTGATTTCAATCAGGTTGTCAGGTAATTACAATGTTTACCTGGTTGTGTTTCAGTAGACGTCAAACAGGAGGAAACCATTTTGACACTGTTGTTTTGGTACTACCTGAACTGGTACAATGACACTAATTGCTGGTTTTCCGTTGCATAATGTTCTACTACGTTATTCCCTACTGAACAAGCCCCAGTATTTGGCACCCTCACCCTTGCCACCTACCCCAAAGCAGCACTCAAGAAAATAAATCCATTTCAAACAACACCACATTCAAAACAAAGCAACTCATCACACCTGACTGCTCATGAAGACCAGGGAATATTCATTAGGATTATGTGAATATTCATTAGGATTATGTTCCTTTGTCCATGGAACTCTTAGTATCGCAACACCACACAATTAATTCCACTGTCTTGATGAAGTAATTATGACTGGTTCCAGTAATCATTTCAGTTAGTGTGACTGGTTCTAGTGATCATTTCAGTTAGTGTGACTGGTTCAGTAATCATTTCAGTTAGTGTGACTGGTTCCAGTAATCATTTCAGTTAGTGTGACTGGTTCTAGTAATCATTTCAGTTAGTGTGACTGGTTCTAGTGATCATTTCAGTTAGTGTGACTGGTTCTAGTAATCATTTCAGTTAGTGTGACTGGTTCTATAATCATTTCAGTTAGTGTGACTGGTTCAGTAATCATTTCAGTTAGTGTGACTGGTTCTAGTAATCATTTCAGTTAGTGTGACTGGTTCTAGTAATCATTACAGTTAGTGTGACTGGTTCTAGTAATCATTTCAGTTAGTGTGACTGGTTCTAGTGATCATTTCAGTTAGTGTGACTGGTTCTAGTAATCATTACAGTTAGCGTGAGGTTCTAGTAATCATTTCAGTAGTGTGACTGGTTCTAGTGATCATTTCAGTTAGTGTGACTGGTTCTAGTAATCATTCAGTTAGTGACTGGTTCTAGTAATCATTTCAGTTCGTGTGACTGGTTCTAGTAATCATTTCGATTCGTGTGACTGGTTCCAGTAATCATTTCAGTTCGTGTGACTGGTTCTAGTAATCATTTCAGTTGCGTGACTGGTTCTAGTCATCATTTCAGTTCGTGTGACTGGTTCTAGTCATCATTCATTATGTGTGACTGGTTCTAGTAATCATTTCAGTTAGTGTGACTGGTTCTAGTAATCATTTCAGTTAGTGTGACTGGTTCTAGTAATCATTTCAGTTAGTGTGACTGGTTAGTAATCGTTAGTGTGACTGTTCTAGTAATCATTTCAGTTAGTGTGGACTGGTTCCAGTAATCATTTCAGTTAGTGTGACTGGTTCTAGTGATCATTTCAGTTAGTGTGGGACTGGTTCTAGTAATCATTTCAGTTAGTGTGACTGGTTCTAGTAATCATTTCAGTTAGTGTGACTGGTTCTAGTAATCATTCAGTTAGTGTGCTGTCTAGTAATCATTCAGTTAGTGTGACTGGTAGATCATTTCAGTTAGTGTGACTGGTTCAGTAATCATTTCAGTTAGTGTGACTGGTTCTAGTAATCATTTCAGTTAGTGTGACTGGTCTAGTAATCATTCAGTTAGTGTGACTGGTTCTAGTAATCATTTCAGTTAGTGTGACGGATCTAGTAATCATTTCAGTTAGTGTGACTGGTTCCAGTAATCATTTCAGTTAGTGTGACTGGTTCTAGTAATCATCAGTTAGTGTGACTGGTTAGTATCATTTCAGTTAGTGTGACTGGTTCTAGTAATCATTACAGTTAGTGTGACTGGTTCTAGTAATCATTCAGTTAGTGTGACTGGTTCTAGTAATCTTTCAGTTAGTGTGACTGGTTCTAGTAATCATTCAGTTGTGTGACTGGTTCTAGTAATCATTACAGTTAGTGTGACTGGTTCTAGTAATCATACAGTTAGTGTGGCTGATCTAGTAATCATTTCAGTTAGTGTGACTGGTTCTAGTAATCATTTCAGTTAGGGTGACTGGTTCTAGTAATCATTACAGTTAGTGTGACTGGTTCTAGTAATCATTACAGTTAGTGTGACTGGTTCTAGTAATCATTACAGTAGTGTGACTGGTTCTAGTAATCATTACAGTTAGTGTGACTGGATCTAGTAATCATTACAGTTAGTGTGACTGGATCTAGTAAATCATTTCAGTTAGTGTGACTGGTTCTAGTAATCATTACAGTTAGTGTGATGGTTCTAGTAATCATACAGTAGGGTGACTGGATCTAGTAATCATTACAGTTAGTGTACTGGTTTCTAGTAATCATACAGTTAGTGACTGTTCTAGTAATCATTACAGTTAGTGTGACTGGATCTAGTATCATTACAGTTAGTGTGACTGATCTAGTATCATTCAGTTCGTGTGACTGGTTCTAGTAATCATTTGGCTCAATAATCAACTTTAAATGCTGTTGATTGATATCCATTATCCTCTAAGTTGGATGAATGCCAATAACTAGGCTAATTAATTAAAGATTGTTCCTGTGTACCTTTAGGGATGTGTATGGTTGGGTGATGCTGACAGAGTGTACCTTTAGGGATGTGTGATTGGTTGATGATGCTGACAGAGTGTACCTTTAGGGATGTGTGATTGGTTGGATGATGCTGACAGAGTGTACCGTTAGGAATGTGGTTGGGTTGGATGATGCTGACAGTGTACCTTTAGGGATGTGTGATTGGTTGGATGATGCTGACAGAGTGTACCTTTAGGGATGTGTGATTGGTTGGATGATGCTGACAGAGTGACCTTTAGGGATGTGTGATGGTTGGATGATGCTGACAGAGTGTACCCTAGGGATATGTGGTTGGGGTTGGATGATGCTGAAAAGGAATTAGTAAACAGTGTGTGAATAGAATAGACAAAATATTTATTAAGAAATTATTTATTTATCTTACATTCAGTCAGCATTTTGTTTAGTTTTCTCCTCTAGAAATCAAAGTGACAGACAGGCAGACAGACAGACAGGCAGACAGGCGGACATAGCGACGGACAGACATAGCAACAGACAGGCTGGTAGGCAGAGACAGGTAGACAGGCAGAGCGACAGACAGCCAGAGCGACAGACAACCAGACAGGCAGAGCGACAGACAGCCAGAGCGACAGACAACCAGACAGGCAGAGTGACAGACAGAAGAACAGCCATGCAGACAGGCAGAGCGACAGACAGCCAGAGCAACAGACAGCCAGAAGCAAACAGACAGCCAGAGCAACAGACAGCCAGAGGACAGACGACCAGACAGCAGAGCGACAGACAACGCCAGAGCGACAGACAACCAGACAGGCAGAGCGACAGACAGAAGAACAGCCATGCAGACAGCAGAGGGACAGACAACCAGACAGGCAGAGGGACAGCCAGCCAGACACTGTAGTTCCAGAGGCTGTATAGCTAATTGGGCTGAGTAGTGTGAGGAGAGATGGAGTGAGAATCACACCTCCGACGTTCCCTTCAGAACTAGACAGGCTTCAGAGAACAAACACACAACACACAACAAACACACACACAACACACACACACCACACACACACACACACACCACACACACACACACACACACACACACACACACACACACACACACACACACACACACACACACACACACACACACACAGGCCTGATTAAGGCTTCAGAGACACAACACACACACACAGGCCTGATTAAGGCTTTTAGAGAGATGCATCCCTCAGAGATACATGGCTTAGAAACATATTTAAGAGAATAGACATTCTTTCTATGGTAAAGAGAGTCAGAGCAGTTCAGGCAAACGTCTGACAGACAACACACCACACACACACACACACACACACACACACCACACACACACACACACTCTTTAATATGCAGCACAAATGCATGCAACATTAGACACACACATCATTGGTTTTCTATCCAATCATCATGTTGAGCGGATAATAATAAAGTTTAAATGAGGAGTTCCTCTGTGTTTGATGGAAGAGCAGGAGGGAGAGAGGAGAAACAGTCTCATGAGAGTTTCCATTTGAATAAAAGTGATTTCGTGGTAAGAACCTCCGACGAATACAGGATGCTCAGTGTCTTTGAATAAATACATCTCTCCCCTTTTTCTCTCTCATCTATAAAACAGGATTATCTGGGATATTCACCTAGAATATAATATATTTGCTCTTTATATTCATTCTAATTTGCACCTCTTGTTTGGTTCTGTTCCACAAAGAGAATAGTAACCTATTAAATCTCTTGTTGGTCCTCTGTTCCACAAAGGAGAATAGTAACCTATTAAATCTCTTGTTTGGTCCTCGTTCCACAAAGAGAATAGTAACCTATTAAATCTCTTGTTTGGTCCTCTGTTCCACAAAGAGAATAGTAACCTATTAAACTCTTGTTTGGTCCTCTGTTCCACAAAGAGAATAGTAACCTATTAAATCTCTTGTTGTCCTCTGTTCCACAAAGAAATAGTAACCTATTAAATCTCTGTTTGGTCCTCTGTTCCACAAGAGAATAGTAACCTATTAAATCTCTTGGTTGTCTTCTGTTCCACAAGAGAATAGTAATATACTAAATCTCTTCAGGGGTGAAAAAACATCAGAACAGGAAAGAGAGATGGCTTTAATATCATAAATATCCTCTACCATTGTAGTGCTATGATAATTCTCGGCTGTCTTCTTCCACCTAGCCTACAGTAGTATCCTCTTTCTCCACCTAGCCTCCAGTAGAATTCCTCTTTCTCCACCTAGCCTCCAGTAGAATCCCTCTTTCTCCACCTAGCCTACAGTAGTATCCCTCTTTCTCCACACTAGCCTCCAGTAGAATTCCTCTTTCTCCACCTAGCCTCCAGTAGAATCCCTCTTTCTCCACCTAGCCTATAGTATAACCCTCTTTCTCCACCTAGCCTACAGTAGAATCCCTCTTTCTCCACCTAGTTACAGTAGAATCCCTCTTTCTCCACCTAGTCTACAGTAGAATCCCCTTTCTCCACCTAGCCTCCAGTAGAATCCCTCTTTCTCAACCTAGCCTCCAGTAGAATCCCTCTTTCTCCACCTAGCCCCAGTAGAATCCTCTTTCGCCACCTAGCCTACAGTAGATCCCTCTTTCTCCACCTAGCCTACAGTAGAATCCCTCTTTCTTCCACCTAGCCTCTAGTAGAATCCCTCTTTCTCCAGCTAGCCTACAGTAGAATCCCTCTTTCTCCACCTAGCCTACAGTAGAATCCCTCTTTCTTCCACCTAGCCTCCAGTAGAATCCCTCTTTCTCCACCTAGCCTCCAGTAGAATCCTCTTTCTCCACCTAGCCTCCAGTAGACTCCCCTCTCTCTCCACCGCCTCCAGTAGAATCCCTCTTTCTCCACTAGCCTCCAGTAGAATCCCTCTTTCTCCACCTAGCCTCCAGTAGAATCCCTCTTCTCACCTAGCTCAGTAGAATCCCTCTTTCTCCACCTAGCCTCCAGTAGAATCCCTCTTCTCACCTAGCCTCCAGTAGAATCCCTCTTTCTCCAACCTAGTCCTACAGTAGAATTCCTCTTTCTCCAGCTAGCCTCCAGTAGAATCCCTCTTCTCCACCTAGCCTCCAGTAGAATCCCTCTTTCTTCCACCTAGCCTACAGTAGAATCCCTCTTTCTCCACCTAGCCTCCAGTAGAATCCCTCTTTCTCCACCTAGCCTCCAGTAGAATCCCTCTTTCTTCCACCTAGCCTACAGTAGAATCCCGGCTTTCTCCAGCTAGCTACAGTAGAATCCTCTTTCTCCACCTAGCCTACAGTAGAATCCAGGGAGGACTACTGGCCAAACGGTCCCTGGTCCAGCCACTACCCTGGAGCCTTGGGTCTGGACAGTACCAGCCCTGTCCTCCTGCCTCCTCCTCCTCTCAACCAGGCCTCTCTAGATGACTCCTCCTGGTCCTTCCCCTCCCCGCCCAAACCCAGCGACGCCCTCTTCTGGGAGGGCCAGAGGCAGGGTCTGAGCCAGGGCAGCCCCATCCACTCCTCCAGGGGTAATACCCCCATGAGCCCTAATGGAGACTGGGCCAAGCCCCCACCCTACTGAGGTGGAGGACTCCCTGGCTCTAAGCCTGCCCTGCCCGRGCAACACCCAACCTGCCTTAAGATGAGGAGACAACTCCTATGGACTCTCCAGCCCTGGCGAACTAGCTCCAGGACGATTCAACGAGCCACAGAACCAAACCACAGGAGAAGATTCTGATGGGCTATCCTCTGACCCGGCCCAGACACACTGATGACTRCCCCTCTCTGGGAATCAGGTGGCAGAGAAAGGAAGTTTCATCCAGCGAAGGGAGAAAGATAATGGGAGAGTCTGGACAGKCAGAWTATGACTGTGTTTAATGTGTGTCTATACTGGTGTTTACTAGAGCTCAAAGCTGTAGTGAACTAATCCACAGTCTCGAATGCTTTTCAATTTTAGCCCCCTCCCGCTAATGTGACTTCTTTAACATGTTCCCCGTTGTCATGTATTATAAAGGTATATAGTCCATCCTTACGTTATCTGTCCTTCATAATATAGAGGTTGTAGTGAACCTGCGCTGTAACAGATACTGGTATATATACCCCCCCAGTAGCACCTAAAGCTGTTTTTAATCACACAACACAAGGCAGGTAGCCCTGTGGTTAGAGGGTAGGGACGGCAGGTAGCCCTGTGGTTAGAGTGTAGGGGCGGCAGGTAGCCCTGTGGTTAGAGTGTAGGGGCGGCAGGTAGCCCTGTGGTTAGAGTGTAGGGGCGGCAGGTAGCCTAGTGGTTAGAGCGTTGGGCCAGTAACCAGAAGGTTGCTGGATCGAATCCCTGGGTTGACAAGGTTAAAAATCTGTTTTTAATCACACAACACAAGGCATAAACCTCCACACAGCTTGCCTTGTCCTAAACCCCTTAACAAGGCTAATCTATCAGTTGTTTCAGATACTGATGGATCATTTGTATTGTATTTATTTACAACTTACATTACACTACCAACAGTATGTGGACACCTGCTCCTCGAACATCTCATTCCAAAATTATGGCCACTTAATATGGAGTTGGTCCCCCTTTGCTGCTATAACAGCCTCCACTCTTCTGGGAAGGCTTTCTACTAGATGTTGGAACATTGCTGAGGGGACTTTCTTCCATTCAGTCACAAGAGCATTAGTGAGGTCGGGCACTGATGTTGGGTGGTTAGGCCTGGCTCGCAGTCGGTGTTCCAATTCATCCCAAAGGTGTTCGATGGGGTTGAGGTCAGGGCTCTGTGCAGGCCAGTCAAGTTCTTCCACACCGATCTCGACAAACCATTTCTGTCTGGACCTTGCTTTGTTGCAAGGGGGCATTGTCCTGCTGAAACAGGAAAGGGTCTTCCCCAAACTGTTGCCGCAAAGTTGGAAGCACAGAATCATCTAGAATGTCATTGTATGCTGTAGCATTAAGATTTCCCTTCACTGGAACTAAGGGGCCCGAACCATGGAAAACAGCCCCAGACCATTATTCCTCCTCCACCAAACTTTACAGGTAACGTTCTCCTTGCATCCGCCAAACCCAGATTTGTCCATCGGACTGCCAGATGGTGAAGCGTGATTCATCACTCCAGAGAACTCGTTTCCACTGATCCGGTGTCCAATGGCGGCGAGCTTTACACCCCTCCAGCCAACGCTTGGCATTGCGCATGGTGATTTTAGGCTTATGTGAGGCTGCTCTGCCATAGAAACCCATTTCATGAAGCTCCCGACAAACAGTTATTGTGCTGACGTTGCTTCCAGAGGCAGTTTGGAACTCGGTAGTGAGGGTTGCGCTACGCGGTTCAGCACTCGGCGGTCCCGTTCCGTGAACTTGTGTGGTCTACCACTTCGCGTCTGAGCCGTTGTTGCTCATAGACACGTTTCCACTTCACAATAACAGCATTTACAGTTGACCTGGGGAAGCTGTAGCAGGGCAGAAATTACGAACTGAATTGTTGGAAAGGTGGCCTCCTGTGACGGTGCCACGTTGAAAGTCACTGAGTTCTTCATGAAGGCCCATTCTACAGCCAATGTTTGTCTATGGAGATTGCATGGCTGTGTGCTCGATTTTATACACCTGTCAACAACGGGTGTGGCTGAAATGGCTGTAATCCACTAATTTGAAGGGGTGTCCACATACTTTTGTGTGTATATATATAGTGTATCATGGCAAATAAGCATTGCAGAAATCTCCTGAAATATAAAGGCATTTAACCCAGTACTGCTCCCGACAAGTTCTGGTGGGCTTACAGCCCAAACCCACACCATACCTGGTATCAAGTTCTGGAGGGCTTACAGGCCAAATCCACACCATACCTGGTATCAAGTTCTGGTGGGCTTACAGGCCAAATCCACACCATACCTGGTATCAAGTTCTGGTGGGCTTACAGGCCAAATCCACACCAAACCTGGTATCTACACGTCAAAAGGAATCTTTATTTCCAAATTACTCACTTTTTTCCCAATGATTATTGTTCACCTATTCTGCTTTGAAGTCAATGGAAGTGGGGGCTCGTCTTTCACACCACAACCATGTCAATACAATAATATATACATATATATATATATATATGAAAGAGGTGTTGTGTTATGGGAAGCACATGTAATCATATGAGAGTTGGTGTGCAGTAGCTGTACAGTCTTGTTTCTTGTGAGATGGTAATCCACTAGGTCAGTGGGGATACGCAAGGATTTGGCCCCCTATTCTCTATATTAGTGCACTACCCGGTGAAAAKGTAGTTCACTATGTAGGGGATAGTGTGCCGTTCGGGAGATCCATGTAGAGTCGTAATAGTATGTTTTTGAAGTTTTCTGCCGGACTGAGTTGAGTTGACTCCAGTGTTTTTAAGAGGCGGTAGGGATTTGTCGAAAGCACACAGATGTTAACTGGGCCAGAAGACAGGAGCTTTTCCAAACGCCTTCCCTCAATAGAGAAGGACAGTGATTGGTCGATGGCTAAACGAAATAAACAAATCAACTGTTGTAGAGTCAAGTGAATCATATATATTCAGCTGTGAGATTGATACGCATACTTGTAGACGATCACCACATACGATTGGTTATCAGCCACCACGATAGTCCTTGACAACAGTCCTTTCTGAAGCGCAGGACGCTCGAAGGAACATTGACTCGGGTCGGCGATGTCATCAGTCGTGGGTAAGAGGGAGGACAACTGGTGTCACACAGCAACAGCAATAGAGTTATATCTTTCAAAAACACTTGACCCTGTGACCCATATGAATTTTTAAAACACACGTTGAATCATCCGTGACCCATATGATTTTTAAAAAAAACACTTGACCCGTGACCACTATGAATTTTTAAAACACACTTGACCCTGTGACCCATATGATTTCAAAACACTTGACTCTGTGACCCATATGATTTTCAAAACACTTGACTCTGTGACCCATATTTTTCCACCTTGAATTGAATATATTTCAAAACACTTGGCATCTGTGACTGGTCCATACTGATTAATTCAAACACTTGAACTGTGAACCCCATAATGAATTGTTTATTAAAACACTTGACTCCTGTGAGCCATATATGATTTTTAAAAACAAGCTTATGGTTGAATGAGTTCAATGGCTGTGATGGGAAGAAACTGAGGATGGATCCAACCACTTGTAGTGACTCCACAAAGGAATACAAGTTGTTGGTCTTATGTTTTGGGGGAAATCACATCATCACTGAGAGTAACTGTCCTTACTTTATTCAATTCAGCATGGTGTAGGCTGCATACACTGATTAGGGTATGCTTAACAGTCAGGTAAAGAAAGGAGTTTTCTAAGGATAAAAATAGATATAATGGGATGAGCTAGCACAGACAAAATCCAAGAGGAAACTGCTTCAGTCTGCTGTCCACCAGACACTGGAGATGAATTCACCTTTCAGCAGGACAATAACCTAAAACACAAGGCCAAATCTAACTGGAGTTCCTTCACAAGAAGACGTGAATGTCCCTGAGTGGCCAAGTTACAGTTTTGATTTAAACCTGCTTGAAAATATATGGCAAGACGTATAAAATGCTGTCTAACCATGATCCCCAACACTTGACAGAGCTTGAAGAATTTTGAAAAGAATAATGGGTGCGCAAATATTGCGCCAATTCGGTGGTGTTGAATGACGGAAAGCTCCCTGCTAAGGGTTTCCATGAAAAACATGACCGTATTGGATCTCTGAGAGAACTTCTCGGAGAGTTGAGACTACCCTCATGTCGATAGTGATGATCCCACGAACGCTTTTAACAAAAGGTCGATTGCGACGCACAATGTGCAAAAGGTCCGCTGTTTCTATGGCCTTTTCTACTCCGTCTATTGCGCGCATAATCTGTACGCTGTTACACTTGAATTTAATCATGAATTACAGATGCTTTTAAATAGATTATAGAGTAGCGAGAGGTGTGTACAGGTGTTCTACAGATAGCAAATTATTCTGACCTTGATAATTAGTTTCCTATATAATTTATAAATTTGATAAGAGCGATTGATAAAACCTAGGTAAATGAGTAATCCATTTGGAGAAGGCGATTGTAAATATACAATAGCAATTGTTTTAGATTAGTTTTCCTTATAATCCCTGGAGACGAATGTGAAACCAGCCATTATGGAAGACCAAACTGAAAATCATTACACGTGTATTGCGTCCCTTTTACACAGGTGAAATAGGATAATAAATACCCTTTCATTTCAGT
>NW_019946496.1:60625-62273 GCF_002910315.2 Salvelinus sp. IW2-2015
TGTTCTAATATAGAGGAAGCCTCTCCATGGATACCAAGTGAAATATACCTATAGAAGTGTCACGTGACTTCCTGTCTTGTCTGGTAAAAGGGCCACGATGGTAAAAGGGATTTCACTTACCTCGATTTTCTCTTTCAGTCCCTTACAATTGTGAACAATGATTATTTCTTCTACATTTATTTTTTAAACCAATGTTATTTTACAGCAGTTGTTTCATACTCCACTCCTGTAAAAGATTTGCAGACCACAATGCAATGTACAGTAGATAAGGATTATATTTTAGAACCTACCGCTTTATGTAAATATGATTTTAAATTAAATAAACGATTGAATATGAATGTCTTTTGGTTCATAACTTACTACTTCATATCCTGTGTTCTTAAATTTACAAGATTCTAAATCATTTTTTTGTGTTTTTTTTTCTTTTTTGTGATACACAAACATTGTGGACTGCCAGGTAGTACTATTTATTGACCGGTTAGAACGGGTTGGATAAAGATCGCGCTATTGCCAAAAATGTATGAGTAAAGGCGTTCACTCACCATCTATTTTTGTGCAACGGATAACTGACCAACCAGAAGAGCAGCACAGCCGAGATTGTCCTTTTTGTTAACCCACTCAGATAATATCCTTTGTAGTTAGAACCTCGCTCTCTCTCTGTCTCGTAGACTAAAATAGTTCCATCCGAGAAGAGCAGGGAAAAGCACGAGCAAATGTATCTATATGATAAAATACAGGAAGTGACCCCAATCACACATACGTAGTTATTCAGGTTATTTCAGTCCAACCCTGAGACTATTTCAGCTATACCAAAGTACTGTAATATAACGAGTGATGGTACGGTAGTGGATATGTAAGTGGCAACAATAGTACTTATTCACCGGTCAAACAGTCGTGCAATCTAAATGACTTATTCAGAATGTTTATTGTGTGCCCTCGTCATTTGCGTGGATGAAATGTGGACATCCAGGCCATGTGCTTCTGTAGGGATGAACCTGCCGAGTTGTGCATGCGCTTTCCAATGTCTTGATTGTGTCCGGGCTTTTCTCCGTTTAATTTTACAATTTGTATCATGTTAAAAATTAGCGAATATCGAGAGCCACGTCAGTAATACCCACATACATAAAACATTTTAYATCATTCCATTCCGTTTACATTTATATCCTCTGTCACGTCCTTGTAAATTGTTCCTGGGCGTTGTTTTAGTGGATGATATTAGGCTAACGTTGTGTAATGATTTGGGATATGTAGCCTATTTGAATCATTATGGTACTCCGGGTAGCCTAGCAGGTTAAACCTGGAGCCTGGCGCACAGTTCACCACGAGTGGACCGTGGTCATTACACTTCCATGATTAGTGAGGATCGGGGTAGATTTATAGGACAATTGTTCAACCCCTATTGTACACGTTTTCACCACCTTCCAATATTTTATGGATTAAACTTGAATATGACATCTTTCAGGATGAATTCAACCACTATTTTTTTTTTTTTATCAACATATTTCGTGCGTAAAGGCTCTCCAAAMCGTTTTATATATAAATATAAATATATACATGCATACTTTCCTAAACCTAAAATGTGCCTAAATAATCTTGAAGATCAAGAGTATTTTTATATCTACTAGTTGGTCCTGAAACGGAAGCGAAT
>NW_019946497.1:0-15942 GCF_002910315.2 Salvelinus sp. IW2-2015
CTGCTGTCATAGGCTACAGCTCATACCATTACTACTGCATAGGCTTTATCTCAGTGGCTAACATGGTATTGAGTCACGGTTTTGAAACACAACCTGGTAACCCGTGGCTCAAGACTGTGTTAGCCTCTGAGCTGAAGCCTAGATGGTTGATGTCTGGATGCTGGATGTACACGTGTCAGAGTTACCTTATTGGATTTCAAACTGTTAACTTTGCACCAGTTATCCCTCTGAACTAAAGCCTGGCCATCAACCCATCTGTGCTCCTTCTGTAGGGGTCTCCCGGGGATACGGGCTGGGATGTCTCAGTTTAGACTACCACGTAGAGGGTCCTATCGCCACGGTAACCACAGCACTTTACATACATACCATCCTATCTGGTGTTGCCTTGTCTCTCTCCACACACACCACACACACACACACACACACACACACAACACACACACACACAACACACACACCACACACAACAACACACCCTCGCAAACAATCCAATAAGCTTCTCCTCTTCTCTCTTCATTCATCCATAAAAGCCACCTGGAGCATCAGAACGTTGTTCTTTCTGCTCTGTTATACATGTTCATTCACAGGCCACCAGTCAACATGTTAGATGAAGTCAAGTGCTGGCTGGTTTGTGTTGTTCTGTGAGGTGGCGAGAGAACATGTGTAAATGCTGTGCTACCCTGTGACAGGTTTCACACAGTCTCTCTCTCTCTCTTCACTCTGTCTCCTTTGTCTCTCTCGCCTTTGTCTCTCTCTTCTTGCTTTCTGTTTCTCTCGCTGGTTCTGGCTGTGGCAGGTGTTCACACGGGAGTGCATGAGCCACTACCTGCGTGTTTCAACTTCCTGTGGCGAGCAAGCGTATGGAGTACATCCTCACTGACATCTGGAAGGACAGATGTTGCAAAGCCAAGCTGCTTAAGAGCATGCCAGGTGAGACGGACGACACACACACCACACACACACACACAACCATGCAGTTCCCTCTCACCTCCAGCAGAGGGAGTCATGTACCGAAGAGCTGTAGATAAGGCAGCCAGGGTAACATGTTAGATGTTGTGTTACAGAGCTGTCTGGCGTGCTGCACCAGTGCCACATCCTGGCCAATGAGATGGTCCACTTCATCCACCAGATGCAGTACTACATCACCTTCGAGGTCAGGGACCGTACTTTTCATTCATTTATCTAGAGACCACTGGCTCACCTAGCCTCTCCCTCTCTAGTCCTCTCACTCCTCTCACACTCGCCCTCCTCCCTGTCTGTCTGGGTCTTTGGCTGTCTGGGTCTCTGGCTGTGTGTGTGTTGTTACAGTGCTTACTAGAGTGTTGTTGGGATGAGCTGTGGAACAAGGTAGAGAAGGCCCAGGATCTAGACCACATCATCGCTGCCCACGAAGGATTCTTAGACTCTGTGATCTCCCGCTGCCTACTGGACACTAACAGCAGGGTGAGACACACACACGTATGCTCATACACTCTAACAGGCACTTACTGACATCCACTTCTCTTTTACCTGCACTGTTGGCGCTTAAAGGGATACTTCGAGATGTTGGCAATGAGGCCCTTTATCTATTTTCTCCAGAGTCAGATGAACTTGTGGATAAACTTTCATGTCTCTGTGTCCAGTATGAAGGAAGTTGAAGGTAGTTTCGTGACCCAATGCTAACTAGTCTTACTGCAATGATTGGAAGTCTATGTGTATCTGCTAGCATGCTAGCAGATACCCATAGATTTAGTCATTGTGCTAACGCTAGTTAGCAATTGCGCTAGAGGCAGTTAGCAACTTCCTTCAAAGTACACGCAGAGACTTAAAAAATGGTATCAGCGAGTTCATCTGACTCTGGGGAAGTAGATGAAGGGCCTCATTGCCAAAATCTCTAAGTATCCCTTTAAGAATTTTCCTGTACCCAGCTATTACATCTGCGACCCTGTACATGTGACTAATAAACTCTAATGTMATCTAAAATGTTTTTCTCTCCCGCTATCCTCTCTCCAGTCCTTGTTGAACCAGCTGAGGGCAATCTTTGACCAGATCATAGAGTTCCAGAGTGCCCAAGACTCTCTGTACCGTTCTGCCCTGGAGGAACTCACCCTGCGGCTGCAGTACGAGGAGCGGAAGAAGCAGAAGGATTCTGAGGTAGAAGGATCAGGGCTTGAAGTGGACTGAAATGGGTGCCAGCACTTARGGCTGTTACGGTGACCGTATTACCGCCACACCGGCGGTCACGAGTCACGAAGGCAGTCAAATTCCACATGACTGTTTAGTCAGGGTAATTAGGCTTCTCCAAGCTCTGATGCTGCTGCTGTTCATTAGTAGCCTATCAAACTTGCTAACTGCCTGGTACTCAGCACTCTATTGTCCCTCTAGTCACTCTGAAATCAATGCAAATGTATTTGAAAATCTAANNNNCCTCATGTAGCCTAGCACATAGGCCTATATGTTTTGATAGGGTTTGTATCACAACTAAAGTGGCCAAATAACTTCTTAAAATTAAGCACAATTAATTCGCTTTACAATGGGTGTAGAGCCTAACTGGCATAAATACGCAGCGCGGGAGTTTCAAGTTTGGGGCAGATCATTTTCACCATAAAAATGCACCTTTTTATAATAAAAGCATTACATGCATAATCTAACTTTTGATAATGGTGTTTTCCATGTTAATGGAACATTTGCGCTTGTAGCCTTGTGCACATTGCTGCGGTTATAATGTGAAGAAATAGCCTAATAGTTTACCAACAATTTAAGCTAAATGTTCTGATCTGTTGCATCAGCCTCATTGCGTAAACATTTTTTTGTTGTTGATATAAGTGGTTGTATTAATTTGGGATCTATCGCATCCCACAACTGACCCAGACTGTTTGAAATATTTATTTCTCACACAAAATATAGAATAGGTCAACATTTGTACTATGGGGGATAGTTGATTGACATAGGCTAGTGCTTTTGCTGTTYGTTAGGCCTACACATCTTGTTGGCTGATGAAAAGTAAATGTGGACAATTCTTCCCAAATCTTCAATATGCACCTTGTAATTAGATAAGGACGGGCGCAGTTGCGCCCCCGATGTGTCTGTCTTCACTTGTAGCCTGTGAGAAAGACTAGATCACGTGACAGAGAGCCAAGTGAGTGAGAGAGCTTCCGATTGCGCAGCACACTCCGGGAGCTGTCTCTTATACACATCTAGATGTGTATAAGAGACAGATGTTAACTTTTGTACTATGGGGGATAGTTGATTGACATAGGCTAGTGCTTTTGCTGTTCGTTAGGCCTACACATCTTGTTGGCTGATGAAAAGTAAATGTGGACAGTTCTTCCAAAATCTTCAATATGCACCTTGTAATTAGATAAGGACGGGCGCAGTTGCGCCCCCGATGTGTCTGTCTTCACTTGTAGCCTGTGAGAAAGACTAGATCACGTGACAGAGAGCCAAGTGAGTGAGAGTTGCTTTTTTTAGGGGCATTACGGCCACATGAAAGGGATGCCGGCGGGAAATTYGAGTCATTATCAAGTGCTTGTCAAATTGTGAGTGAGAGACTGATGAAGTGTGTACAGCTTGCACAAAAAAAACAAAGCAGAGCTCATGCCTTTCAAGCAACTTTTCTCAAATCATCATTAGAGTCGCATCATGCAGCCTTAGAATGTATTAAAAATCAAAACATACAGCCCAACATTTGTATCACAACTAAAGGTACATAAATAACTCTAAATTTAGYATATAGGAGTACCTGTTTCTTTTGTTAACTGCTCAACACAGAGTAGCCCATGTGGGCGCTCCCTCAAATCGTTTGGAGAAAGTATCCTTAATATTTTATTCAGCTTTGTTCAATTGTATTCTTCATACTATAAAAAACTATAAAATAATGCCACGGAATTCTAAGCAAATCTTGTCTGCTAAATGAGTGTAGCCCACAGCCATTTGGCATAGCCAGATCAGGACCTATCATAAGGACAACTCAGAGTATGCTATTCTGTTCTTCTGAAATAGACTACATTTTCATMATGTTTCTTTAGACCTGTCTAAAATAAATAATGGATTTATTGTGAAAGTGTGGGCTATATTAYATGGATTTATTCGACTTTTTGAAATGTAGATGTTCCAAAGGTCTGCATCAGTGTGGAAGCCAGGAGATACTAAATGTGTTAATGTTCACTAACGGTCAGTTACTGTGAGACTGGCAGTTATTTGCTTGACAATCACCGGCTGACGAAGTTTATATTTAGGTTTCGGTACTCTGCAATATTTTTAAGCCAATATTCTATAAGAGGTGCCGGTACTCAAGCAGTAGAACATTTGAGGTGTTGGTTTTCAGCACCGATGTGTACTGGCCCAATTCAAGTACTTATAATGATAACTTTTAGTTATAGAGCGCAATTGGAGGGCCATGTACTCTTCAGAGAGTCACATGTCCTGTTTGTTCTAAGTCGTCAGGAACCCAGCCAGGGGCCAACTCAAGTTCCCTCCTTAATGCAGCCATGCTGTGTTGTTGTATTTTATTGATTTAACAGGCCTGAGCATCAGACTATTAAACTCTAAGTGTTAGAAAACAAAACAGCCTCGTGTTTGCCAAGTTTCTCTTTTAATAGCTTGTAAATAAGGCTGAGTCCAAGGTAAGAGGGTTTGGGGTGACAGAAGCTGTTGGTCAGTGATGGGGGATATTGGATTTTATATAACTTTAAATATTGCCATTGAGTGTGTACATGAATGAGAAGTATGTGAGTAGAGAAGACATTGAAGGTCATGTCTCTATGGGAGAATCTGGGGTCATAAAGCGGGAATCTGTAACAGTTTAGTATGGGTGTAGTTACTCATTTACTAAGTAAAGAGATGGCACTAGTTACTCTTTCAAATAAATTGTATTAGTCACATGCGCCGAATAGAAAAGGTGTAGACCTTACAGTGAAATGCTTACTTACGAGCCCTTAACTAACAATGCAGTTAAAAAAAATACAGATAAGAATAAAAGTAACAATAATTTAAAGAGCAGCAGTAAAATAACGAGACTATATACAGGGTGGTACTGGTACAGAGTCAATGTGCGGGGGCACCGGTTAGTTGAGGTAATATGTACATGTAGGTAGAGTATTTAAAGTGACTATGCATAGATGATAGCAACAGGAGTAGCAGCGGTGTAAAAGAGGGGGGCAATGCAAATAGTCTGGGTAGCCATTTGATTAGATGTTCAGGAGTCTTATGGCTTGGGGTAGAAGCTGTTTAGAAGCCTCTTGGACCTAGACTTTGCGCTCCGGTACCGCTTCCGTCTGGTAGCAGAAGAACAGTCTATGACTAGGTGGCTGGAGAATTTTTAGGGCCTTCCTCTGACGCCGCCTGGTATAGAGTCCTGGATGGCAGGAGGCCAAGCATTTGCCATACCAGCAGTGATTGATGCACCAGTCAGGATGCTCTCGATGGTGCAGCTGTAGAACCTTTTGAGGATCTGAGGACCCATGCCAAATCTTTCAGTCTCCTGAGGGGAATAGGTTTTGTCTGCCCTCTTCACGACTGTCTTGGTGTGCTTGGACCATGTTAGTTTGTTGTGTGGACACCAAGGAACTTGAAGCTCAACCTGTCCACTACAGCCCGGCGATGAGAAGGGGGCGTGCTCGGTCCTCCTTTTCCGTGGTACACAATCATCTCCTTTGTTTTGATCACGTTTAGGGAGAGGTTGTTGTCCTGGCACCACACGGCCAGGTCTCTGACCTCCTCCCTTGCCATTGTCGGTGATCAGGCCTTCCACTGTTGTCATCTGCAAACTTAATGAGGTGTTGGAGTCGTGCCTGCCGTGCAGTCATAGTGAACAGGGAGTACAGGAGGGGACTGAGCACGCACCCCTGAGGGCCCCTGTGTTGAGATCAGCGTTGCGGATGTGTTGTTACCTACCCTTACCACCTGGGGAGGCCGTCAGGAAGTCCAGGATCCAGTTGCAGAGGAGGTGTTTAGTCCCAGGGTCCTTACTTATTTATGAGCTTTGAGGCACTATGTGTGTTGAACGCTGAGCTGTAGTCAATGAATAGCATTCTCACGTAGGTGTTCATTTTGTCCAGGTGGGAAAGGGCAGTGTGGAGTGCAATAGTCTGTGGATCTGTTGGGCGGTATGCAAATTGGAGTGGTCTAGGGTTTCTGGTACCACACTTTGATACCACACTGATGCTGCAGCAACAAAGTTCCCTCTGAAACTTGACACCTCTAATGTTGCCTGTCTGTGTGTGTGTTTCAGGTAGTGGGGCGTGACAGCTAACAGAGGCAGAGGAGAACAGGAGATCCAAGAGTTCCAAGACCATACCAAAAATGCGCTCTCAGCTGCGGATACTAACACACTTCTACCAGGTATGGGTCTTACTCTCTTCTCACTGCTACAGTGGCTTAAACTAGGACAGTCTGATTGTCTGTGGTAGTGTACAGTGGATAGGACCGTCTGGTTGTCTGTGGTAGTGTTCAGTGGATAGGACCGTCTGGTTGTCTGTGGTAGTGTTCAGTGGATAGGACGTTGGTTGTCTTTGTAGTGTTCATGGATAGGACCGTCTGGTTGTCTGGGTAGTGTTCAGTGATAGGACCGTCTGGTGTCTGTGGTAGTGTTCAGTGGAAACCGTCTGGTTGTCGGTAGTGTTCAGTGGATAGGACCGCTGGTTGTCTGTGGTAGTGTTCAGTGGATAGGACCGTCTGGTTCGTGTTCAGTGGATAGACCGTCTGGTTGTCTGTGTAGTGTTCAGTGATAGGACGTCTGTCTGTGTAGTGTTCAGTGGATGGACCGTCTGGTTGTCTGTGTAGTGTTCAGTGGATAGGACCGTCTGGTTGCTGTGGTAGTGTTCAGTGGATAGGACCGTCGGTTGTCTGTGTAGTTTCAGTGGATAGGACCGTCTGTTGTCTGTGGTAGTGTTCAGTGGATAGGACCGTCTGGTTGTCTGTGGTAGTGTTCATGGATAGGACCGTCTGGTTGTCTGTGGTAGTGTTCAGTGGATAGGACCGCTGGTTGTCTGTGGTAGTTTCAATAACCGTCTTTTTCTGTGTAGTTCAGTGGATAGGACCGTCTGGTTGTCTGTGGTAGTGTCAGTGGATAGGACCGTCTGGTTGTCTGTGGTAGTGTTCAGTGGATAGGACCTCTGGTTGCTCTGGTGTTCAGTGGATAGGACCGTCTGGTTGTCCGTGTAGTGTTCAGTGGATGACGCTGTTGTCGTGTAGTTCATGGATAGGACCGTCTGGTTGTCGTGGTAGTGTTCAGTGGATAGGACCGTCTGGTTGTCTGTGGTAGTGTTCAGTGGATAAGGACCGTCTGGTTGTCTGTAGAGTTCAGTGGATAGGACCGTCTGGTTGTCTGTGGTAGTGTTCAGTGGATAGGACCGTCTGTGTCTGTGGTAGTTGTTCAGTGTGATAGGACCGTCTGGTTGTCTTGGTAGTGTTCAGTGGATAGGACCGTCTGGTTGTCTGTGGTAGTGTTCAGTGGATAGGACCGTCTGGTTGTCTGTGGTAGTGTTCAGTGGATAGGACTGTCTGGCTGTCTGTGGTAGTGTTCAGTGGATAGGACCGTCTGGTTGTCTGTGGTAGTGTACAGTGTATAAAATCTGTGGTTGGTTGTGCTCCTTCTCAGGGCATAGTGCAGCAGTTCCTGGTGCTGATAATGACTAGTCCAGACGAGAGCCTGCGCTTCCTCAGCTTCAGACTGGACTTCAACGAGCACTACCGGGCCAGAGACCCCCGTCTGAGGGCCTCACTGGGGGCCACCAGGGGCCGACGGCCCTCCAACATCTGACCTTACGCACACCACTATGTCACAACATAGGGACAGAGAGCCACACAGAATCTGCCTTGATAGTATTTATATATGACATGAAGATGACATCAAAGTAGGGCTAGATGGAATCTGTTGTGATGACATCACAATAGAACCAGACAGAACATTGACATCACAAAAGAGCCAGACAGAATCTGTTGTGATGACATCATAATAGAGCCAGGTGGAGAGAATGCCGCATTCAAAACAACTAGGAACTCTGAAATCTCCGACTTCAGTGCGTTCAAAACAACTGGGAACTTGGTAAAAAAACAAGCTCCAACTGGGAGAAATCGTTTTGAACGGTCATCCAACTCGGAATTCCAAGTCGGGAACTCGGGCCTCTTTCCAGAGCTCCGACTTTCCGACCTGAAGATTACTGACTTCATGATTTGACCTAGTTTTTTTCAGAATTAGGAATTCTGAAAAAAACTAGGTAAAATCATGACGTCAGTGGTCTTCAGGTCATAAGTCGGAGCTCTGGGAAGAGACGCCATAGGAGGATGATGTAGTGGTGACTTCACAGATTCCATTTGGCCCTGCATTTTAACACCTCAAGACAAATAGGGCTAACTGGGATTCATTTCACTATGACATAAACAAACAGAACATTTTGAAACCCTGCCTCCTCCCCCAATGTCATTGAAAATTTACTCACACAAACACACACACACGCTCAATTCACCATACACACACACATCCACGTTTCCCACTCTTTCACAGTCCCCTCTTGGGAGATGTGGTTTTAGAAACCTGTCATTTTAGTACTCTGCCTCCAGCATCCAGCTGTGTTCACCCTCACCTCTTTGAGGTGTCTGATAGGCTACCATCACCGTGTGAATTTCATATTGTACATTTGATAATGAACAGAATGTCTTGATTTGATTGGTTTGTTTACATGTTCTGTGAATATTTTGTTTAGTTTTTCTTACTGACGTTTGTTTATTTTTCATACCAGTGTCTTAAAGTCTGCGGTGTGTTTTATAACTGTTAATAAACACTGTTATAGCTGTTTAACAACTGTATTATGGAACCAACACAGCAGGCTCCCACCCACCTCTCTAAAGAGATTCAAAAACAATGCCCACAGCCCCTAAGGCTAAAAGACGGACATACGTTAGGATTTTAATAGTGTTTTGTATTATTTAGCTGGGTTTCTTTTGATTCTCCTTGCAGACTGTGGCCTCTGTTCTGCATGTCAAACTGTCATGTTGAACCAGCTCAATTCCTTAATTGTACAAGACAGATTTGTCAAACGTGTTGCACCCAACTTATGCCACTTTTCTCTCCTGACCACTCAGACAAACCTGGGGAAATACTTTTGTCATACTGCGACATTAAACCTTGAAGAAGCTACAAGTGGAATGGTAACTGTATGGTGACATAACTAGCCTTTCAAAACCCTCCTATGATGGAGTATACTGTAGTWTTCGGGTGCATCTCAATAGTCAGAGGTGGCTTCCTCGCCTCCCTTCCCTTGTCACTGATCTGAAAGCGACATGGAAGACGCTTACCAGGACTTGCTTTCATTCACCTGTCTGCAGAGCAGATGAAGGGAAGGAGGCAATGAAGCTATTGGATGCGTCCTAAATGGCACCATACATAATAGGGTGCCATTTGAGATGCAGAGTTAGAGATGCACCCTTTAGTGTTTTATCCCCTCCAAGCAGGCTCCCCTGTCTTTCTTTCCAATCACAAGTTCTCATCAGGGCGTGCCAAGAGAAGATGCTACCGGAAGACCTCTGTAAATCCTGTCCATTGTATAGCACAGATGTATAGAAATGACATGCAATGGACACAAACATCCTGTCATCTCTTTAATAATAAAGTCAAGTTTTTTAACAGTTTGTACTTCGTTTTTTTTTGTCAGCATCAGGGGTGCATTCTAAGTAGACCATAAGAGGGCCTTTGTCTAAAAAAAAAAAAATTGTAAAAAAATATTTTCTAATAAATTGAATGTAATACATCGCGCTCCCGTTGATTTTATTTTCTTGCAGGACGCATTCAGAGTTGAGGCTTAATTAGTTTGAAGGATGCATGTGACTTGGCCATTGTGCTGGAGTTCGAGAACGCAGCGGAACGCATGTGAAGTTATACAGTGGAAATCCATGATATAGCAGGTAAGTTTAMTTAAATAGTTAACATCTAAGTGATTTTAGAAACTTGGAAAGTAGTCGACATGAACGCGGCAGACTTCAGATAATGTTTTCTAGGTAGATAGAACTTGACGCACAGACTTGTCAATGTCAATTCCCGCTTGTTTGAATCTAGTAAGTAAATCATTTGTCGACAACTGTCATGGTTAGAAAACAAACACTATTACAGATAACTGGAGTATACAGTAGTAGTAGTAGTAGCTACACTTGTACTAGCTAGACACTTCCAACAAGAGCTGTCTTGAGATATTTGAGGTAGAATGAGTTTGAGTATTTAACCACGTGGTGGCAGTGTAGYTCAATACATGCGAGATAATGACGTTTAGTTGATTGATCGCTCATGTTGATCTGTGAAACCGTGGATTCACTTTTCTATCCACAATATGATACGTAGTCAGCGCTCAAGCATTTTGCTGTGTGTTGGAGTAGAATAGACAGTCACAGAGCAGCTTTATTAAGTAGAGATATATTTGGTAGGAGAGGTGTCACAATGTCAGTGGATGTCTCACTGCAGCCTGGCTTTATTTGGACACGTCACAAGACCCATGACACTATTTCCCCCCCCCATTGAGATGAATGGTGTCCTTGTTCTTTACACTAACTCACTTTGTTTCATTAGTATCCCTGTTTGTTGTCTGTGTTCTGGTGCCTGTGTGTCTGTTGCTGGTGGTAAACTTAATTAGCTGATCTCGGGATCAGTATATTTAATAAAATGCTTTATAGCTCTGATCCATAGATGCATCGTCTGATSCACTACAGTCACTGGCAGGCAGAGTGGAGCAGGGGGTGAAAGACCATTTAAGATGACATGAATCAAACTCTCCTGCTGGTGTAGCCAGCAGCCACATCACACAGTCAGAGAGAATGCAAGTGTGTGTGGTCCCTGAAGCAGCCTTGCATGTCACAAGGGCACTACTTCCCAGCTCAGTAGCCTGTAGGTGCAGGTACACTTACAGTGCTTCACATTTGATGTGTGACGTGTAACTGCTAGCGATKAAGACTGTTGGGCCACAAACCAAAAGGTTGYTGGTTCGAATCCCCTAGCCGACGATGTGAACATATCTGCCGATGTGCCATTGAGCAAGGCACTTAACCCTAATTGCTCCTGTAAGTCGCTCTGGATAAGAGCGTCTGCTAAATAAAACAAAAATAACTAGGTCAGTGTTGCTATTCTTTAAATGTGATGTTCTGGCCTGCAGCAGCCATCTTGAAGCAGAGAGGATACCAAGCTTTGTTTACACACAGATCAACTTTAGCTTTTACAACACTTTGGTTTTTATCCTCAGTGGATGATATATACTAGCYATACAGGACACTTTTAGTGGTGTTCCAGTACAGTTTACACACGACCTTTGAATTCTGGCTGAATATGAGATGTTAGGCTTATCAAAGTCACTGAGGGAATGGATCTGTGTCTCTGTATAACTTTCTGGAAGGTCCCTACTGACCCTGTGATGAACCTGCGGGCGTGATCATCTGGCAGATGATAAAGTGTAGGACAATGATGCATAGTGAACTAGGTGAGAGTGACCACATGAAACGCATGGTTAATACATGAGAGGGGTACAGCCTCATGCCTTCAGCATCACACACAGCGGCCTAGCGAAACAATGAGGGATTGCATGAATGATTATCAATAAAGTAATTGTCCCTTTTTCATGTACAGTATTAGAGATGAATCTCCATATCTTCTTAAGTTCCCATTTGCATCTCATAATGACTTGATTCTTAACTGTAAGAGCTGTGTTCTGAAGAATTCTAATCTCCTTGATTTGTGACTGGTTGCAAATGAATGTTTTCCCACTTTGTCGCGGGGCTGCAGAGAGGGATTCTGTGCATCACAATCAATGACCCATGGCTTCTAATTAGCATAGAGAGTGAAAATGGCCTAAAGTCATTGTATTCTTTTTCCTTACTGCACGATGTTGACCTACAGTAGCAGTGTAATCAGAGGGGCTCCATCTTCTAAAAGAGCCATTTATGAATTCAGGTTGTAACACTTTCTGATATTGTCTGACTAAGTGTTTGGGCAGAGCAAGGATGAAAGTGTTACATTTAAAAAATATATACATTTAAAAAATATATATATATATTCCCAATTTCAAGGTATCCAGTTGGTAGTTATAGTCTTGCCCCATCGCTGCAACTCCCGTAGGGACTCGGGAGAGGCGAAGGTCAAGAGCCGCGCGTCTTTCGAAACACGGCCAAGCCTCACTGCTTCTTGACACAATGCCCGCTTAACCCGGAAGCCAACCGCACCAATGTGTCGGAGGAMACACCGTTCACCGGGCGACCGTGTCAGCATGCATGTGCCCGGCCCGCCACAGGAGTCGCTGTGCAGTGCCTTAAACCGCTGCGCCACTCGGGAGGCCCCCGCAAATTGATTTTAACAAACAATTGGTTCCTCCGTTGAATTTCAAAATCCCGATGTGGCCCTCGAGCCAAAAAGTTTGCCCACCCTTGGCCTTTAGTGTCCCATTCAGTCGAGGCCAGTATACAGGTTTGTGAGATACTTAAAATGTTTGGGAAACTCCAGTTAGATTACCAGAGTAAGCTTTGGATAGTTGTTGGACGGGGGTATCGGGTGGGGTGTTGGAGGGGTTGTATCAGCTGTTGTCACACCACTCCTCAGSTGTCTGGCCTGGGGTCAAGTTTGGCCCAGACTGGAGCCAGACAGACCTAATGTATAGGAACAGACCCACTTAAAGGGATAGTTCACCCACATTTCCAAACAATAGATCATCTTAAAGTAAATTATTTGAGCTAAGCAAAACATGCTAATATCTGGGGTATTGACTTACACTGGCATTTGCTAAAAAAATCTAAACAGTTTGGAGACAGTGGCCAGGTACACAATGGATTGGATTGCTGTCTTACCTTGTCCATGGACTAGCTTTGGGAGAACTATCCCTTTTTAAAGGAGTAGTTCACACCAAAATCAAAGCTTGTCAGAAGTTTCCGTACCTCAAAAGTGCTCAAAGTTCAGCTGAATTTATATTCCAGGCAGATGGAGGTACATTGTGCAGACAAGGACCTTTCTAACTTCCTATCATGGGGAAATAACCTCAGTCAGTCATAGACCATACATTTCTATTACAACTCTGAACATTTTCCATAATGAAATAAGTGCCTGGTGTACAGTAGCTGCCATTCCCTCTGTCTGTCTCTAGAGTGTTGGCTCTGTTGTGTGATAATGAAGTGTTTCCCCAGACAGACCGAGCGAGTCGCACAGAGAGCCTGCTTGTGAAAGATAGGSATCAGGGATCCATTGACTACCCAGGGATGTTGTACTGGGTGATTGGCTCTGTAAATCCCAGTTTGTTTCTATGTGATAAGAGGGGGGTGGAGGATACCCATCTTGTGTGGAGGGATACCCACTGTATGTCTGGCTGCAGATCATGCTATCAGATGTGGTAGGCCAAGGCAATAGAGTTGACTGAGGAAAGAGAGAGTCCTGATGTTGAGAAGTCTCTGAATCTGGAACTAATGCGTCCTTTATTGTCACAGACTTGGTGTGGTGCTGCTGTGGAGGAAGTGGGCAATGGCATTGTTCAGTGTTCTCACATCGTAAACTGTCTGTGTGTGCGTTGGTCCCTGAGCATGCACAGATTACACTTGGCTGGCTGTTGGTATAATTAGCGCAGCAGAAGGAGATTGGTGGTCTTAAACAGCAGCCAGCGCTGTGCTCCCTCCATCCCCCATCCCGGGTCCCACCCCTCTCTTCCTCTCTGCTATCAACCGGACGTACCACCACCGCACCACCACTAAGATGTGTTCCCCAGTCACACACACAGTCACAGACAGACTGGCTGAGGAGTGGAGGAATCAGAGGCACTGGTTGGCACAGTGCGGCTTGGTTTGACTCATTTAGACTTGATTWGGAGAGACTGGAATACACACACACACTGAGCGTAGCTTAGTGCGACCTGGCTCGACTTGGGGACACCGGAACACTCACCCACGAAGCTGCATACACACACACTCTCTCCCTCACACACTCTGTCATGTCTCTGGCRGAGTTTGTGAGTCAGGGACAGCTGCAGGAGGCTTCATCACATCTGTTGTCCAGACTGGGTCAGGTCCTACACAGCCTGTCTGTCATTGTCCTGTCCCACAGAGCTACAGACAACCTCAGCTATAGCTACAGACACAAGAGCACCTACTGGGACCGCCGGGACACAGGTTAGGAGGCTGTGTGTGTGTGTGTGTGTGCTTCGGACCCTGGGTGTGCTTCTGTGGGGTGTTCTTTTGCGGACTGTGTGTGCGTGCATAAGTCTGTGTGTGTGTGAAACACTGTTGTCGGCCTGTGTTTACAGAAAGCTACCGTCAGTTTGAAATGGCTGCTACAGGAATCTCCCTGCAACTACTTGGGTGGTTTAATGAAGTGCAGTATTTGCCCTCGAGAGTTCATTGCCTCACTTGACCCTGATATCTAGCTAATGATGATGGCGCCGACGGAGATGGCAGCATCGCGACTACCTCTTAGAAAACTAGCAGTATTTCGTTTTTTTATGTGCTATTTGTTTTACATTATTAGCTCAGGAAATGTTTTGTGTCATTACATACAGCCGGGAAGAACTATTGGATATTAGAGCGGCGGTAAGTCACCAGAACTACCAGCATTACGACCAGGGATACGACTTCCCTGRRSMRRWYCYTTKKTYMMYYYYYMCCAGAGCAATTTAACTTATYCCRGAGGCCGACCCAAAACATCACCAGCGGAGGAGAGGCATTCCAGGCGGCCTCCTGGTTCGACTTAGGAGGCGCTCACACCACCCACCGCTTCCGAGTATATTACTCGCTAATGTTTAGTCTTTGAATAACAAAGTTGATGAGCTTAGAGCAAGGATTTCTTTCCAGAGAGACATCAGGGCCTGTAACATACTTTGTTTCACGGAAACATGGCTCTCTCGGGATAATCTGTCAGAGTCAGTAAAGCCAGCAGGATACTCAGTACATCGCGCAGACAGGAATAAATATCTCTCCGGCAAGCAGAAGGGCAGGGGGGTATGTTTCATGATTTACGAATCATGGTGTAATTCTAGGAACATACAGGAACTCAACTAATTTTGTTCACCCGACCTAGAATACMTCACAATTAAATGCCAACCATATTATCTCCCAAGAGAATTCTCCTCTGTTATCGCCATGGCCGTTTACATCGCACCTCAAGCCGTACTATTCAACGCTGGTCTGACCAATCGGAATCCACGCTTCAGGATTGTTTTGATCACGTGGCCTGGGATATGTTCCGGAAGGCATGCGGAAATTATCTAGACGCATACACGGATACGGTGACTGAGTTCATAAGGAAGTGTATAGGAGATGTAGTACCCACTGTGGCTATTAAAACCTAACCTAACCAGAAACCGTGGATAGATGGCAGCATTCGCTCGAAACTGAAAGCAAGAACCACCACATTTAACAATGGCAAGGCGACTAGTAATATGGCAGAATATAAACCATGTAGTTATTCACTCCGCAGGGCAATCAAACAAGCTAAACAACAGTATAGAGAAAGTGGAGTCGCAATTCAATGGCTCAGACACAAGACGTACAATCAAGGACTACAAAAGGAAAACCAGCCACTTTTCCAAGACGACGTCTTGCTTCCGACAGGCTAAACACATTCTTGCACGCTTTGAGGATAACACGGTGGCACCAACGCGGTCCGCTTCCAAGGACTGTGGGCTCTCCTCCCCCGTGGACAACGTGAGTAAAACATTTAAATGTGTTAACCCTCGCAAGGCTGCCGGTCCAGAGCGTCCTCAGAGCATTCTCAGACCAGCTGGCTGGTGTGTTTACGGGCATATTCAATCTCTCCTTTATCACAATCTGCTGTCTCCACATTCTTCAAGATTGCCACCATTGTTCCTGTACCTAAGAAGGCAGAGGTAACTGAACTTAATGACTATCGCTCCGTAGCACTCACCTCTGTCATCATGAAGTGCTTTGAGAGACTAGTCAAGGATCATATCACCTCCACCTTACCTGCCACCCTAGACCCACTTCAATTTGCTTACC
>NW_019946497.1:19242-30297 GCF_002910315.2 Salvelinus sp. IW2-2015
ACCGACAAAGCGTTCAGAGCTACTCATTTTTACTGCAGCTGTTTGGAAGGTGGGAGAGGGAGGGAGAGAGGAAATGAGGGAGGGAGGGACATCATAATATAGAGGTGTGAAGAGAGGGATGACAGAGCTGCACTGGTTCATATCTCTGTGACAGGTGGTGATGAGGACGGGAGAGAGTGATGAGAATATGAAGGAAAAAGAGAAGATGGGAGAGAGGGATGAGATGGAGGTGCRTTTGCAGTCCAGCGGACACGGAGGAGGAGGAGGATGTGTCCACATCTCTCTGGAGGAAGTGAAGAGCTTCTACCGGTTCTCACAGAGCTGTCARCGGCTGCATAGTGAGTGTGTGTGTGTGCATGTGTGTGTCATGTGTAGCTAGCTCTTAAGCTCACTGCTTTGAGACAGTGGTGAAAGTGTGTTTGTGTGAGCCTCTGTGTGTTCATCGTGCACCTCTGCACTACTGTACTGTGTGTGTATTACCCAGGGTTGTATGTTTACAGTGTTAAAGGGTCTGTTCAGCCACCCACCAGAGTGTAATAATATACAGTACATAACCTTGTAATGCTTGGTGGTTTCTCATCATGGCACTAATAAGCACTGACTTCAACATCAGCCTATTGGTCAACTCTGAAGTAATGCATTCCTGGATGAGGCTGATCTGAATGTTTTATGTGCCAGGATGCAGGACCTATATGGTGTGTTTGAGACGTTCATCTCCTTTTCACTGTAGTCAGTTTTATTGCACAAGGCAARCTGTGTCAGGAAATCCCTATTGTGTTCACTGGTAATTGTTACATGGTTATATCCTTATTTGTTCAGGGTGTTGCTGAATATGCGTAGGAAAGGATAATGGGAGTCAGTGTTAATCCAAAYCCCAGCTGAGCTATACTATTATGGAGTGCATATTTGCCTGAATATTTTGACATAAAACATTCACCCTGCCTTGGACTACAAAGTCTGTTAAACTGAAAAAAAGATAAGAGTTAATTTTAGCCTCATTGATGTGCACCTCAGGGACTTGGATTGCTGTGTCATGCTGTCAGGGATGGACGCTATTTAAAGGTTTAGTTCAGCCAGAAACCAAAAGTTTGTCAGATGTTCTTATATCTCTGAAGCCGTCTGAAGTTGAGCTTCGGAGATAGTTTTCCACCCGCCGTCTACTGGGTAGAACTCGCTAAAGAGAGAATTCTGCAGGCGCCCGTCCTAAACAAACAGGAACGATGGGCACCATGTTATTGGATGGCATTAGACGGTGCCAATATTTCCACTTAATTTCACAGTCTTTGTAAGCCACTCACATTTCTGCATTCATTTCCCATTGACATCAATCAGTGGTGGTCGGAGYCGTTTAAGATGAGGTCGATTCATTTTTTTATGAGCATGACCTTATTTCTATTACAGCATATTGGATGACTGTCATTCATGTTCCATTCGCCCAGTTCAGTGTAACAGTGATAGGTTTAGGCTACTACATGATACTCTAATTTCCCTATACCCATCATGAGGTTGTTACAACCTAGCCTATGAATGAAAGTTTACAACATAGGTGCACAGGTAAAGATGATCATTTTTTGTAATCAAGGTGACAGACAGTGACACATTCATAACCGCCTTGCACACTCTTGCCTGCATCTAGCTGATCTAGGGCGTAATCATTAGTCCAACAGTTGCAAAGAGTTTCTATTGGACAAAATTCGGGTATGTTTATCSCTGTTTCATTCCGTTTGCTTCCGTTTTGAGAAACYTTTTTTCAACAGAATTGGCGGAATGAATACACCCCTAATCACACGCAAACACAGTTCACTTTCATAGCAGCCACATACAAACAGCATGATCACTTTGCTTGTTGTAATTCCTTCTCGCATCTACGTGCTGTCCTCTCTCACCTTTTCCCTTCGCTTGTGGACTTTAGTACAACACATCAGCTGTCTGGGACCAGGCAAAAAAATACTTTCCAAGCCAAAGCTTCATATCATAACCACTACGCACAGCCTTCATAGTTGTCACCATATTATCTAACGTGATAGTCAACATAGCTAATAGAACTAACACATTAGTAAACCCGCTACAATCATGCAGTACAGTGTACCGTCAGAAGTACTTTCAGCTACACCAGCAGGTCCTGGTGGCAATAAATTAATTAAACCAAAGGCTTACCTTGACTTGGAAGAGWTCCAGTGTTGGATAGCCGTAACCAACTAGCTAACATAGAAGCCTTCTCAGTTTGAACCGGGTGTTTGAATAGGCTAATCTAGCTAGCTAAGTAAGTGAAAGCTAGCTAGCTCTCTCTCTCTCTCCCTCTCTCTTGCTTCTCCTTCATTTTTGAAGAAATGTAATTGTCACGACTTCCGCCGAATTCGGTCCCTCTCCTTGTTCGGGCGGCGTTCGGGGGTCGACGTCACCGGTCTTCTAGCCATCGCTGATCCACCATTCATTTTCCATTTGCTTTGTCTTTGTTTTCTACACACCTGGTTTCATTCCCCAATTGCATGTTCATGTATTTAACCCTCTGTTTCCCCCATGTTTTTGTGCGTGATTGTTTCTATGTTCATTCGGTACGTTATGGCTGGTATTTCGACGGGTGCTGTTTTCACCCGTGCGTAATTGATTACCGTTTATTGTTGGTCAAGTGTATTGTGACCTTGTGCCTTTATTTTGAGTAAAGTACGTTGCTCACTCATTCTGCTCTCCTGCGCCTGACTTCATGCACCAGCTACACCCACCTTCTGACAGTAATTTTTCAAAACTGTTCAACTATTGTCTTTCTCTCTCTTTATGTCAACTACTCACCATATTTTATGCACTAGCTGTAGCTTATGCTTTCAGTACTATATTAATTCTCTGATCCTTTGATTGGGAGGACAAAATGTCAGTTCATGCTGCAAGAGCTCTGACAGGTTGGAAGATGTCCTCCGGAAATCGTCATAATTTTCCCAGAGCTTCACAGCTAAGGCTGGATTGCATCCTTCTCATGACATCTTCGGACCAGTCATTATCTGTGTCCGACTTCCGTCATTTGCGCCCACTTTGTTCTGTTACACCTACTCCGACCTATTCTCTCCTTTATTTCAGTTTTCTTTTCATCCCTGACCTCTCTATCTTTCCCTGACCTCTGAACCTCACTGTGACCCCTCTGTAGCGCTCTGCAGTGTCAGCATCTCTAGATACTGAACAGCCCAGGCCCAGTCACTGACACATAGTCTACCCCCTTCCTGTCCTATCCTTTATCCAACTCGTGTTACTCGAGTCCAGTRTAGACTGTTGTGTGCGTCCTTTGGTATTGTGCTTGTGAAAGAGGCGATATGTTTTTGACTCGGCTACGGTATCCGATAAAGATGATGAGGCTTTCTCTGTCAGACTCGGGTAAGATTTCAGTGTTTGTCTTGCTAAGAAGTGGCATGGATAATGGTGTTTTTTTTGTCCGTGYCTGATTGGATGCTATCGATGTTTCTTTATGATTGAGCAGGGCGTGTGCAATAGGTGTTACATTAGGTTGACTGAATTGTCTGTGAAATGTYCAGATTAATCATTGTCCACCATGAAGGCTTGTCTGATTGTTTTGGCTGTGCTCTCTCTACCTCTATCCTGTTCTCTTGTTTGTTGTTCCCTCCCTTGTTTTTCCCTTCCATCTTGTCTGCCATCTGTTCTTCCATCCCTCCTTTCCCAAGTTGTCTGTCTTTCAATGTAGTCAGTCGTATACTAATCCCCACAGCTGGTAATCCCAGGTGTGTCAGGCTATTGATAGTGTTTTATACATGATGAATGTTGGAAGTATGATTATTTAATCATTATCCCAAATATGTGTCACGACGCCCAGGTTCCGAGTAAGATATCTTGATAAGGACACAAGCCCGCCTGCCCTGGTAGCACCACCCAGGTTGCTGGTGAGGCGGACGTGACTGGGAGTGGGCAGGAACAAGCAAATTAGCCTTAATGACCGGCTGGCATTTCTGAACTTATGCACATAGAGTGGAGGAGAAAGGATATGGAGATATAGAGAGTTGAAGAAGAAACAGAGAGACGGCAGCGGGGAGGACCGCCAGATCCTTTGGGTAAACAAATACACATACAGTGTCAGAGAAAGGAAATATGAAAGATTGGTTGTTGTTCTCTTGTACTATAAATTATCTCAAAAGCAACATTTCATTTTTAGGTGTTTTCCTGTCCGATGGTTTGACAGCTAAACTAGAGACAAGTCTAATCCTTTATTGACTCAGTGGATGGTCAATTGTCTTATGAGTCCTACATGTCCCGGTGTTCCTGCTCKAGAAATTCCCCTGAGATAATGTCAGCTCTCAGGTGGCTGTTATCTTACACCTACACAGATCCCACAGGCCTTAAGTCACACCTCAATGTTTCTTTTCCTGGTATGTTTATGTTTATGGGGGAGGGAAGAAATGGTTTTTGAATAAAGAGACGGGGAAAGCCCGGCATAAACAGTTAATCAAAGCAGTTAGTCTGGSTCCAGTCTCCACCATGCCCCCCAGACCCACTGTTTCATCTCAGGCCACTAAAAGGACCAGTACATGTTTATCGGTTTATCAACCACAGCAATTACTTCCTTCAACTGAACAGGCCTGCCAACGGTCAGCACTAATCTCATGTTATCAGTCACGTTATRAATTAAAAGTTGATATCAACCGCCTGGATCACGTGTCAAACTCATTCCACGGAGGGCCGAGTGACTGCAGGTTTTCACTCCACCCTTGTACTTGAYTGATGGAATAAGTAGTAAGGAACTCCCCTCACCTGGTTGTCTAGGTCTTAATTGAAAGGGAGAAAAACCAAAAACCTGCAGACACCTGGSCCTCGGTGGAATGAGTTTGACACSTGTGGCCTAAGTACTAAGCTCAGTTGTCCACAAGTTCCACCCAGAATAAAGCTAGTATGTTTGACCCTTGGATTACTTAAGACAGGTCAATTTCTCTCACCCACAGGACCAGCTTCTGTCTCACACATAATGGACACACAAACACACACTTCACAGTTGTCTCAGAGGCCGTGGGAACCCCACCCATAACACTAACATCAAGTCACGTTAATAGTACCTGGCTCCAGCTGCTATTAGTCATGGATTTAGTTCCATCAGTCAACAACAAGACAATCAATCCTCTATTATTCATCACACAGGTACAAGTGTTGCACGTAATGCAAACAAATCGAGAGCATCGTACCAATAGATTGGTCTACATTGTAMACATTGACAGAAGCATCTAGTCCAGGGGTGTCAATGTTTACAATTTACAACATAGCAGGCCAGGCATGGGTCACAACTAAGTTGCCTAACAATCTGTTTCTTGGAAATGAAATGCTGACCGGTCTGTTGTGCACCATGCCCTGTGAATAGACGCCTCATGTGTCCCAAAGCAATCCAGCAGCCACAGGAAACTGTCCGTTTATAAACTACCACTTCCTTTCCTAGAGTCAGCGTTCAGTGTCACACAGGTCACACACTGTCCCTGTCTACTTCCCATCTTCTGCCCTGGATTTCATATCAGTTATCTGGTCAGTATAGATATATGAGATGAGACGCACCCCTACAGTGGGACCATGTGACAGGAAGGCTGTCAGCCATCCCATAATACAGTAGAACAGCTGACAAGCTGAATCTCCATATGCTTCCTGGTTCCTGGGACTGTCTTCTCATAATGGGGACAAATACAGTAAYGGCAGTCTATTTTCATCACTACGCCGGCAGAGAGACAATGTAAAAGGATTTGGATCAGACACACTTGGTGTGCTTCCCAAGTGGCACCCTATTCCCTTTATAGTGCACTACTTTTGACCCCCTATATAGGGACTAGGGAGCTATTTGGGATGCAAGCTTGTTTACTCCYGAGTCTGTCCCTGTTGATTGACATCAGATGTGTTTGACTAATTACTGTAGGGCCTGGATTGATGTCTTTCAAAAGTAATTGAAGTGATGCATATTTATGCGTAGCAATTACTCATAACATTACCTATGTTATTGGTATGTTCATTATGACGTTATTATAATGTTGTGTAACAGGAGGTAGATAAGTATTGGGGAAGGGACGGGGAAACGAAATTTAGTAATTGTATTTGGTTGGGTATCATTCCCTCCTACCATAGTGTGCTGTTCCTCTGCTTTTAAAAATTCCCCATCCATTGTTTAAAGGGATGGTTTCACACCAAATTTACAATATTCGTTTTTTTTACTGTATAAGCAGTTTATGGACCAGGTATGGACGAGCAACCATGCTTTGCTTTTGTTTAAGTGTCCACTCGTTTCAAATGCTAAACTTTTTTGCATTTGGGTGTCACAATTCCAACCCAAGGTCAATGTAGCCTCGACACAGAGTACAAAACATTCGGCAACAACACTGCTCTTTCCATGACATAGAACTGAGTAAAAATGAAGCGCCAAGGTGAGAATGGCTATGGAGTTCACTCTATTGTACCGGGCCGATCTACCTGGTTAGAATCCACTTCTATACATACGTGTCCAGATGAGGCAATGACGTGAATCAGGGAAAAAGACAAGCGATTTATAAGTCCGAGAAATCGGAGATACATTTTTTGCCATTTGGACGAGGGTCATATGCGAGACAAAAGTCAATTGGGTTCCTATTGAGCGTATGGTGTACGGTGTCGGCACAAACTTCAAGTGAGTTAAGACACTTGGAAATGCTTTGATGTCGGTGGACAGATCGTTGCTTACAGATTACGCACTCAATTTAAACTTGTAAGTGCGTTCCCTGCGGTTCGCAGTGAACAGCCTCGAGAAAAAGGCGTCTCATGGATTTGTAACAACGCGTGTCGAACCTAGACAATACTAAGTCGACGGGATGTAGCTCTACGTACGTTCCCCTGAGCGGCAACCAAACCCGGACATCCGCCACATACAACTGTGGGAAGCATTGGAGTCAACTGGCCAGCATCCCTGTGGAAAGCTTTTTTGGCAACCTTGTAGAGTCCCATAGCCCCAATGAATCGAGGCTGTTTCTGAAGGCAAAAGGGGGTACAACTCAATATTAGGAAGGTGTTCTTAATGTTTTTGTACACAGTGTATATTAGCAACACAGCACACACACCACACACACACACACACACACACACACACCACACACAACACAGCAAACACACACAAGCACACACAACACACACACACACACAACACACACACACCACACACACATCCCACCCACACACACACACAACAACAACGACACACACCCCCATCACACACAAGACCTGCAGGAGAGGGCAAGGGACCCAGTGTGCCACACACAGAGAAGCAGGCAAACAGAAGAGAGCCATTAACTGCTGGGACTGAAAATAAACAATAGGTTCTGTATTTCAGAGAAAAACACACATAATCTTTACGTTCCAATCAGGAGGACAGCAAAACCTTGAATGAAACAGAGGGCCACATTGGAGGGAGGGAGAAGAAGGGGGTGACAAGGGGGGTGTAAAAGAGCGGGCGCGAGGGAGAAAGAAAGGGAGGAGCTTGTAGACTTCTGCTCGCCAGTCTTCCCTTTTACCAGCTTCTGTTCTAGCCACTCAGAAGACACCAGGTGATCTGGACCCCTGACATTGACCTGTTGTCTCCTGACCCGCCTTGTGTGTCTTGTGTGGTGTGTGTTGTCTGTGTGGTGTGTGTGGTCTGTGGTGGTGTGTGTGTCTGTGTGTGTGTGCGTGTCTGTTGTCTGTACTTAGCCATAGATCTACAGAGTTTTGATTATTTTTACTGTCAATGAGGCAAAACCTCTGTTTAGAAAATGTGAAATGCAGAATGTTTACGGTCAGTGTTATTGCGGTGGTCCTTATCTGCTGAGCCCTCTGCCTTGACATCAAAGTCCGAGGGACTTGGTGGCAATGGATCACAGCTAGTGAAGATAGTGAAGGCAGTGGGCTAATCTCCTCCAGGAAGTAATACGAGACTCTAGCTGAGACCGGTTACACCAGAACGAGCATGTTGGGGAAATCCCTCAACTCACTACACCAGATCCTTATCGCACATTGCAATAACTAGAGGTCGACCGATTAATCAGGGCCGATTTCAAGTTTCATAAGCAATCGTAATCGCCTTTTTGGACAACCGATTGTGGCCGATTTTTATTATATATATTTTTTAACCTTTTTATGTTAGGCTAGGCAAGTCATTAAGTAAGAACACATTTCTTATTTACAACATGACGGCCTAGGAACGGGTGGTTAACTGCCTTGTTACAGGGGGCAGAACGAACAGATTTTTACCTTGTCATGCTCGGGGATTCGATCTTGCCACCTTCCGGTTACAAGTCCAACGCTCACTACCTCCTGGCCTTACCATTGCGCACTCCACGAGAGTCTGCGTGGAAGCCTGACCTACCTGTTACGCGAGGGCAGCAAGAAGGCCAAGGTAAAGTTGCTAGCTAGCTTATACTTATCTTATAAAAAACAATCAAACCTTGAAATAATCACTAAGTTAACTACACATTGGTTGATGAAGTATTCTAAGTTTATCATAGCGTGTCCTGGCGTTGAGTATAATCGATACGGTGCCTGTTAATTTCTCCAGGTCGACTCACCACGCCTACTTCGCCGAAATGGGTGGATGAATTTAACATGCGCATTCGCGAAAAAGCATGTCGTTGGCACCTATGTTGCACCTAACCAAAACATCAAATGCCTTTCTTACAAATCAATACACAAGTATATATTTTTAAACCTGCAAATTTAGTTATTATATTGCCTGCTAAATACTTTCTTTTAACTCGGGAAGTTGTGTCACTTGCTTCTTGCATTCTGTGCAGACGCAGAAAGTCAATGTATATGCAGCCAGTTTGGGCCGCCTGGCTCGTTGCGACCTGGTGGTGAAACCATTTTCTTCTAACAAAAGCATAATTAATTTGCGGCAGAATTGTTACATAATTATGACATAACAATTGAAGGTGTACAATGTAACAGCAATATTTAGACTTAAGCGGATGCCACCCGTTAGATAAAATACGGAACGGTTCTGTAATTTCACTGAAAGAATAAACTTTTTGTTTTTTTCGAAAATAATATTTCCAGGTATTTACTATATAATGACCTAACGGCTCGTATTTCTGTGTTGTTATATGTTATAATTAAGTTATGTTTGAATATTGATAGAGCAGTCTGACTGAGCAGTGGTCAGGCAGCAGCAGGCTCGAAAGCATTCATTCAAAACAGCAACTTTCGTGCGTTTGCAAGCAAGCTCTTCGTTGTGCTTCAAAGCATTGCGCTGTTTTATGACTTTCAAGCCCTATCAACTCCCGAGATTAGGCTGGTGTAATCCGATGTGAAATGGCTAGCTGGTTTGCAGGGTGCGCGCTAATAGCGTTTTTCAATCGGTACCGGCACTCGCTCTGAGAACTGAAAGTAGTTGTTCCCTTGCAGAGGGGACATGGATAAACGATTGCTTCGAGGGTGGCTGTTTTCGATGTGTTTTCCCTGGTTCGAGCCCAGGTAGGGGCGAGGAGAGGGACGGAGTTTATACTGTTACTGTCAACGTTCCTCTGAACGCTGTTTTCTGTTTGTTGTATGTGTGTGTTGGTCAGGGTGCGTGAGTTTTGGGTGGGCAGTCTATGTTTGCGTTTCTATGTTTGGTTTTGGGTTTTGCCTGGTAATGGCTCTTAATTAGAGGCAGGTGTTTTTTGGCTGTTTCCTCTAATTGAGAGTCATATTAAGGTATGGTTGTTCTCACTGTTTGTTTGGTGGGTGAATTGTCTTCCCGTGTCTGTGTCTGCGTACCAACACGCGGACTGTAGCGTTTGTTCGTGTCGTCTTGTTTATTAGTCTGTACCTGTTCCCACGTGCTTTGCGTGTTTTTATGTAAGTACTCATGGTGTAGGTCAGTCTACATTCGTTTTTTGTTATTTTGTAAATCACTTCGCCAGTGTTTGTTTTCTCGTGTCTCGTCGATTGATTTAATAAATCATTAGTATCAAAACCGCTGGCAATTTTTGGTCGAATCACTACTCCTCCTCTTTCGTATGAAGGGGAGGAGGAACACCGTTACAGTACACTGGCAATACTAAAGTGCCTATTAAGAACATCCAATGTTCAAGGTATATGAAATACAAAATGGTATAGAGAATAGTCCTATAATTCCTATAGATAACTACGAACCTAAACTTCTTTCTTGGGAATATTGAGAACTAATGTTAAAAGGAACCACCAGCTTTTCATATGTTCTCATGTTCTGAAGCAAGAACTTAAACGTTAGCTTTCTTACATGGCAGCTTTTACTTCTTCTTCAACCACTTTGATTTTGCATTATTTAACCAAATTGAAAACCATATTTCCATTATCTTTTTGAGGCTAAATTGATTTTATTGATGTATTATATTAAGTTAAAATAAAAGTGTTCAATTCAGTATTGTTGTAATTGTCATTATTACAAATAAATAAATAATAAAAAATAAATACGGCCAATTAATTGGTAATCGGCTTTGTTTGTCCTCCAATATAGGTATCGGCGTGGAATAAATCAAATCGGTCGACCTCTACAATCAAGCCCCCCCCCCCCCCCCCATGGTGGAGAGCACAGGAGTCATGTACTTCCTCTGCTGTTCTATTTATTTGATCATTGTGGTCCTTTAGAGACGGCCACCTAGTGGATGAAATCATGTTCTGAAGAGGCAGTGCTACATGTTTCGCACATAGTAATTACAGAACAGATTAGGAGACCCCTCTACATAACAGGATTGTGTAATAATCCCCGGCAGTATTCAGACAGGGTGGCATTAGGTTTTTTCATTTTAACGTAAAAACTGAAGAAAATGACTGGAGAGATTAGAGACGAGGGACGATTGGGGTATAAACTGGTAAATGAATTGGTTTTTCATCCAATCCTCTCTCTCCAGTCCTGTGTCCTATAGACTGCCCACAGTCCCAATACATCTAGAGAACAGGAAGTATTACAGCAACCTAGCCTCTCTCGTCAGGGCTGGTTCTGGCTCCAGAACTACAGCAGAACAAGACTGTGGGTTTTTTCCCCCCATGGGATAATATAAAAGCATCATTTTGACCTGTTACCGTTTGTCATCTCTGCCCCAGGGCCACTCCATCCCCCCTTCAATT
>NW_019946497.1:34626-47088 GCF_002910315.2 Salvelinus sp. IW2-2015
GCACACGGCAACGCACACGACATACACGCACACACACACACTACACACCACCCACACACACACACACTAACACACACCACACACACACCACCACCGCACCACAGACCTGCCCTACCTAAAACAAGGACCAAGCGGTTCACAGAAAACCTGAGACAGATGTTGACTACCTGCCTCACAACGCTAGCTTAGGAAGGGAGCGGTGTGTGTGGTTCAGCGTCCGCCTCTGTTTGTGTTTGCCTGTGTGTGTTTGCCCTGTGTGGTGTGTGTGTGTGTGTGTTGTGGTGGTGTGGTGTGTGGTGTGTGTGTGTGTGTGTGTGGTGTGTGTGTGTTGTGTGTGTGTGTGTGGTGTTGTGTGGTGTGTGTGTGGTGTGTGTGTGGTGTGTGTGGTGTGTCAGCGTCCGCCTCTGTTTGTGGTATTGCCTGTGTGTGGTTGCCTGTGTGTGTGTGTGTGTGTGTGTGTGGTGTGTGTGTGTGTGTGTGTGTGTGTGGTGTGTGTGTGTGTGTGTGTGTGTGTGTGTGTGTGTTGTGTGTGTTGTGTGTGTTGTGTGTTGTGGGTGTGTGTGTCAGCATCTGCTCTGTTTGTGTATTTGCCGCTGTGTGTTTGCTGTTGTGTAGTGTGTGTGTTGTGTGTGTGTGCTGTGTGTGTGTGTGGTTGTGTGTGTGGGTGTTGTGTGTGTGTGTTGCTGTGGGTGTGTGTGTGTGTGCGTGCGTAGCGTGGTGCGTGCGTGCGTGCGTGCGTGCGTGCGGCGTGCTGGCGTGCGTGCGTGAGGCGGCGTGCTGTGCGTGCGTGCGTGCGTGCGTGCCCGTGCGTGCGTGCGTGCGTGCGTGCGGTGCGTGCCGTGCCGTGCGTGCGTGTGTGTGTGCGTGCGTGTGTGTGTGTGGTCCAAGCGTCCGCCTCTGTCCATCTGCTCTTTAGGTTGGGCTGTTTCTGCTTATAACCGCCAGGGCCCTCCTTAGGGGGAAGACCTGTCAGTATCCTCACTTGTTCTCTCAGAAACATCTTACTACCTCCAGGCCTGACCTGTTAGCTATTCCACTGTGAAATGCATAGTGGAGGGAGGCGAATCCTTTCAGTTCTTACTGTTCGATGGAAAATAGTGACTTTATTTCATTTACATTAAGTTTTCATAATGTTGCCTGGGCGGTTGACTTTGGCTCTATAATGAAAGAGAGCTGCATTAAAAAAGTGTATTCAGAAGAAAAGTGTGGGGGGGAAGAGAGAGAGGAGAGAGAGAGATGACAGAGAAGACAGAGAACAGAGAAGACAGAGAGAGAAAAGAGAGAGAGAGACGAGAGGCAGACGAGAAACAGAAGAGCAGAGAGAACAGAGAGAGAAGACGAAAGAGAGAGACAGAGAGAGACAGAGAGAGCGAGAGAGAGAGCGAGACAGAAAGAGAGACAAGATAGGGAAGCGAGAGAACAGCAGAGACAGAGAGAGACAAGGAGAGAGACAGAGAGAGAGACAGAGAGAGACAGAGAGAGACAGAGAGAGACAGAGAGAGACAGAGAGAGACAGAGAGACTATGTATATACAGGGTTGGGTAGGTTACTTTCCAAATGTGTAATCGGTAACGTAACTTTTGGATTACCCAAACGCAGTAACGTAATCTGATTACATTCAGTTACTTTTAGAGAATAATCAGATACAGTGTTTTGCAACAGCAGTGACGAGACAATATTTATGCCTCAATCAAAGCACCACACAAACGTCTGTTTTGATTTTTTTCTGTATCTTTATTACTTGCCTGTATGGGCTTGAGAGGATAATAACAGTAATGGACGCCAACCGGCGAGGACAGGGTGGGAATGCAATTTCCTCAATGCTGGTGTATAAATCACAAGGGTGAGAGGCATTCGCTGTCTTGTGGATATTCAAATCTGCTGCTTTGATTGAAGCAATCACAGTGGATCACGGTGGCCTGTAATTGGACAGAAGGTTATAACAGGTGACCCGCCACGTGTCATCTTTTGTAGGACGACTTCGCTGCTCGATTATTATTCTCTACGGTCTTATTAGTCTTGGCCGTGATTAAAAACAAAACAATGCTTTGATAGAGACTCTATGAGGCCCCCTCGGGCCGAGTGGGAACATTATCGACGTTTTATATTAATATTGATGTATATTACAATGTCGGTTGCTCCGAATAAGAGCGTCTGCTAAATGACTAAAATGTAAATGTAAATGTAAAATATCATTTTTTTTTTAGGAACTAACTGAGTCTTGTTTAATTTAGACTCATTTTGTGAGTGGACATTAATTCAGAATGTAGCTTGCTCCCTGGATTATAGGGTATTAAAACAGTATCACAATTATAATAGAGAGGGGGAGGAAAGGGTACAGCAACAACCAACTGATCTCCCTGTAACTGTAAAGGATTACTCCATCCTGTAACGTGACATGAAGGAGAGCCTTTGGCACAACAGCTTTCTGCTCTGTCTTTAGCATGTGTTGCAGTGCGATGCAATGTCTCGTCTTCAGGTTCGTTGGCCCTACACTTCGAGAAGTAAGTGAATCACATTTAAAATCAAATGTATTTATAAAACCCGTTTTTTTTTACATCAGCCTAAAACCCCCCAAACAGCAATGCAGACGGAGAACATGTTTCTCACTTTTGATCGATCTGTTCTTTTTGACATTTTTTGATAAATTATTGAAAAAATGCTAAATTCTTTAATAGCCTTGTTTTTTCAGTGAATTCAACTAATGCTAAGTTTCTCTGGATAAGAGTGTCTGCTAAATGTGGATGGGAAGGGTAGAGTAGGATAGGATTTGCTAGGGTATGGTAGGATAGGGTAAGGTAGGGTAGTGTAGGGTTCTTAGTGTAGGTTTAGGGTATAGTAGGGTATGGTAGGGTAGGATAGTTTATGATAAGGTAGAGTAGGATAGTGTATGATAGGGTGGGATAGGGTAGGATAGGGTAGAATAGTTTATTATAGGGTAGGATAGGGTAGGATATAATAGTTTATGATAAGGTATAGTAGGATAGTGTATGATAGGGTAGGATAGGATATAATAGTTTATGATAGGGTAGGGTAGACATAGGATAGGTACGGAGTAGATAGGATGTGGCTATGATAGGATATGGTAGGGTAAAATAGGTTAGGATATGATATGATAGGTTAGGATAGGGTAGGATAGGGTATGATAGTGTAGGGTAGATAGGATAGGGTAGCATAAGGTTAGGTAGGACATGATAGAGGTAGGGTTAGATAGGGTAGAATAGATAGGTAGGGTAGGATAGTGTAGGTAGGGAAGGATAAGGGTAGAATAGGATAGGGTAGGGTAGGATAGTGTAGGGTAGTAGGGTAGTAGAATATGATAAGGGTAGGAAAGTAGGTAGGATAGGGTATTGTGGGATAGTGTAGGGTAGGTGGTGGGGTAGGGTAGGGTAGGATAGGAAGTGTCGTAGGGTATGTTAGGAGGATAATAGGGTAGGATAGTAGGACAGGGTAGGGTGGGGTAGTAAGATACAGGGTAGTGATATCATAGGGTAGGATAGGGTAGGATAGGATAGTAGGTAGATAAGGGTATGACTAGGATATGTATGATAGAAGATAGTTAGAGTAGAATAGGTAGGTAGGTAGTAAGGATAGGATAGGTAGGTGGGAATTAGGTAGGAGGATAGGTAGGAGGCATAGGATAGAGGTAGGATAGGTAGGGGTGGATATAGGTAGGGTAAGGTAGGGTAGTAGGTAGGGTAGGACTAGGGTAAGATAGGTAAAGAGGGTTATGATAGGATAGGGTAGGGTAAGGTAGAGTAGGAATAGGGTAGGATATTGATAGGGTAGGGCAGGATAGTATAGGTAGGATAGGGTAACAATAGGGTATGATAGGAATAGGCTAGGGTAGGTAGACCACAATGGGTTCAAATAGAATATGTTGAGCAAATCATTGACCCTGCCTGGACTGTAGTATAGTATTTCACCAAAATGTCCTTGGAAGTTTATAATTAAGATGGCAACATGTACAGTACAGACAAATGTAGGCTATAACTAAGAAGAATATAATTATGTTATGCACATAATTGTGCAATCTGTTTGATTAATGAGAAAGCATTTTAAATTAATTACTAAATGAGCCCTTTTGCACATCTGACAACGTGAATAATCTATCTATCTGTGAAGGATAAATAGAGAGATTAAATATAATGGACAAAGTGGAAAAGCGATCATAAAGAAACAATTTGCATACTAATTAAAACTGTGTAATAATCTGAGAAAATATTCTTGAAATCAGTGCTATAGTATAGACAGTCATTGTCATAATTTATTGAATGAACTTCCTGTCTTCCCTTACAGTGAGAGAAGAAGAACGTATCTACTTGAAGTGGGCCCATATTAACCTGCATGGCTAACAAGCTAAACTCCGTGCTTTCTTCTAGTACCACCTATTCGGATGCTCTAGACTAAGGTTAGCGTGGATACTTCCTATCTGTTCCTTAAACTAAAAGACATGCTAAACTAAACTTAATTGACATGCTCATCACACCTTGAATCGCCGTCCTGTCTGTTTAATTGTGTGTCTTGTTAGGAACTCTAATCAGTGGAGCCAAATCTGGCAGTAAATCAAATGAGTACTCACGCAGTTTTAATGAACTCCTCCCTCTGACATTGTGACAATATTTTGCGACCTGCATTTAGAGGAGATAATGGTCAGGAAGTAAAAAAAAAAAAAAAAAAAAGCAGACACTGATTGAATGTTAACAATTACAATATGATGTAGTATGTCAGGTGACCCGAACTGTTCCCACAAAATAAAAAGCTGGTTATTGATCACTCATCTTTGGACAAGTCACTCAGAATCCAAACCTGTTTATTTAAAGCAAGTGTTGCTGAACGTAACGACCCTGCAGACTTCCTATTTACACTATATATATACAAAAGTATGTGGACACCCCTTCAAATGAGTGGATTCGGCTATTTCAGCCACACCCGTTCTGACAGGTGTATAAAACTGAAGCACACCGCCATGCAATCCCATAGACAAACATTGGCAGTAGAATGGCCTTAGAAGAGCTCAGTGACTTTCAAGCTGGCACCGTCGTACGATGCCACCTTCCAACAAGTCAGTTTGTCAAATGTTCTGCCCTGCTAGAGCTGCCACTGGTCAACCGTATGTCAAGCTGTGGTAACTGGTGAAAGGAGTCAGGCGCAGGAGAACTGAGATGCGTGGACAAGGTACAAGAAACACCAGTATAACCACACTACTATGGTGCGGGAAAAATACCAGACCACGAAATAAACGGGCATAATAACAAAACCCGGCAAAAAAACAGCCGTCAGATACAGCCTTCACAAATAAAACAAACACGCACACAAACATGGGAGAAACAGAGGTTAAATAATGAACATGTAATTGGGAATAGAAACCAGGTGTGTAGAAAACAAAGACAAAACAAATGAAAATGAAAAGTGCGATCGACGAGATAGAAAGCCAGTGACGTCGACCGCCGAACGCCGCCCGAACAAGGAGAGGGACCGACTTCGGCGGAAGTTGTGACACCGTAAGTGCTGTTATTGTGAAGTGGAAACGTCTAGGAGCAACAACGGCTCAGCTGTGAAGTGGTAGGCCACACAAGCTCACAGAACTGGACCTGCAAAGTGATAAAGCGCATAGCACGTAAAAATCGTCTGTCCTCGGGTTACAACACTCACTTTTGATTTCCAAAGTTTCTGGAAGCAACGTCAGCACAATAACTATGAGTTGGGAGCTTCATGAAATGGGTTTCCGTGGCCAAGCAGCTGCACACAAGCCTAAGATAATCAAGCGCAATGCCAAGCGTTGGCTGGAGTGATGTAAAGCTCGCCGCCATTGGACGCTGGAGTAGTGGAAACACCCTTCACCATCTGGTAGTCCAACGGACGAATCTGGGTTTGGMGGACGCCAGGAGAATGCTATCTTCACCAATACATAGTGCCAACTGTAAAGTTTGGTGGAGGAGGAATAACGGTCTGGGGTTGTTTTTCATGGTTCGGACCACTTAGTTCCAATGAAGGGAAATCTTTAACGGTACAGCATACAAGGACATTCTAGACAATTCTGTTTGTAGAATCAGTTTGGGGAAGGCCCTTTGCTGTTTCAGCATGACAATACCCCCATGCACAAAGCGAGGTCCATATCGAAATGGTTTGTCAAGATCGGTGTGGAAGAACTTGACTGGCCTGCACAGAGCCCTGACCTGAACCCCATCGAACACCTTTGGGATGAATTGGAATACCGACTGTGAGCCAGCCCTAATCGCCAGCGCCCAACCTCACTMATGCTCTTGTGACTGAATGGAAGCAAGTCCCCCGCAGCAATGTTCTAACATATAGTGGAAAGCCTTCCCAGAACAGTGGAGGCTTTTATAGCAGCAAAGGGGGGGACCAACTCCATATTAATGTCCATGATTTTTGAATGACATGTTCGACAAGCAGGTCTCCACATACTTTTGGCATGTACTGTACATAGGATGAGCCATTAGTAGAATACAGTATATACATATAAAGTGGGTAAAATAGTATGTAAACATGATTAAAGTGACCAGTGTTGACTCTGTGTACATAGGGCAGCAGTCTCTAAGTTGCAGGGCAAGGTACCGGGTGGAGGCCAGCTAGTGATTTTTTAAAGGTCTGATGGCATGGAGATAGAAGCTGTTTTTCAGTCTCTCTGTCGCAGCTTTGATGCACCTGTATTTTCTCCATCTTCTTGATGGTAGCGGGGTGAACAGACCATGGCTCGGGTGGCTGAAGTCCTTGATGAACCTCTTGGTCTTCCTGTGACACAGAGTTCTGTAGATGTCCTGGAGGGCAGGCAGTGTTCCCCCAGTGATGCGTTGGGCTGACCGCACCACCCTCTGGAGAGGCCTGTGGTTGCGGGCGGTGCAGTTGCCATACCAGGCGGTGATACAGCACGAAAGAATGCTCTCGATGGTGCATCTGTAGAAGTTTGTGAGAGTCTAAAGGGAACAAAACCAAATTTCTTCAGCCTCCTGAGGTTGAAGAGTGCGCTCCATTCTGTTGGTGTGAATGGACCATTTCAGGTCCTCAGTGATTTGCATGCTGAGAAACTTGAGGCTTTTGACGCTCTCCACTGCGGCCCCGTCGATGTGGATGGGGGCGTGATCTCTCTGCTCTCTCCTAAAGTCCAAGATCAGCTCCTTCATTTTGTTGACGTTGAGGGAGAGGTTATTTTCCTGGCACCACTCCACCAGGGCCCTCACCTCCTCCCTGTCGGCTGTCTCATCGTTGTTGGTAATCAGGCCTACCACTGTTGTGTCATCAGCAAACTTGATGATTGAGTTGGAGACGTAAATGGCCACGCAGTCAWGGGTGAACAGGGAGTACAGGAAGGGGCTGAGCACGCACCCCTTGTGAGGCCCGGTGTTGAGGATCAGCCTAGCGAAGGTGTTGGTACCTACCTTTACCACCTGGGGTCAGCCTGTCAGGAAGTCCAGGACTCATTTGCACAGGGAGTAGTTCAGACCCATGGCCCTGAGCTTAGTGATGAGCTTGGAGGGAACTATGGTGTTGAAGGCTGAGCTGTAGTCGATGAACAACATTCYTACATAGGTATTCCTCTTGTCTAGGTGGTATAGGGCAGTGTGCAGTGCAATTGTGATTGCATCATCCACGGATCTGTTGAGGCGGTATTCAAATTGTATTGTGTCTAGGGTGTNAGGAAGGGGCTGAGCACGCACCCCTTGTGGGGCCCGGTGTTGAGGATCAGCCTAGCGAAGGTGTTGGTACCTACCTTTACCACCTGGGGTCAGCCTGTCAGGAAGTCCAGGACTCATTTGCACAGGGAGTAGTTCAGACCCATGGCCCTGAGCTTAGTGATGAGCTTGGAGGGAACTATGGTGTTGAAGGCTGAGCTGTAGTCGATGAACAACATTCYTACATAGGTATTCCTCTTGTCTAGGTGGTATAGGGCAGTGTGCAGTGCAATTGTGATTGCATCATCCACGGATCTGTTGAGGCGGTATTCAAATTGTATTGTGTCTAGGGTGTYGTGTAAGGTGGAGRTGGATATGATCCTTATCGAGACTCTCAAAGCACTTCCTGATTACAGAAGTGAGTGCTATGGAGAGATAGTCCTTTAATTAAGTTTCGTTCCTTTTCTAGGGTACAGGAACAATGGTGGACATATTTAAGCAAGTGGGGACAAGATACTGGGATAGAGAGAGATTGAATATGTCCGTAAACACTCCAGCCAGCTGGTATGAACACGCTCTGAGGGCGCGGCTTGGGATTCCATCTGGTCCGGCAGCCTTGCGAGGGTTAACACGCTTGAATATCTTACGTCGGCCACAGAGATCGAGAGCACACAGTCCTTGTGAGTGGTGGGGGCCCACATCAGTGGCTTGGTTATTTTCTTCGAAGAGGGAGAAGAAGGTGTTTCGTTTGCACTTCCTAATGAACCCAGTTACTGAGTYAGTGTATACGTCAATAATATTCCCAGAGGCCACCTGGAACATTTCCCAGTCTGCGTGATCAAAACASKCTTGAAGCATAGATTCTGATTGGTCAGAATAACATTGAACAGTCCTTACCACGGATTCTTCCCGCTTAAGTTTCTGCCTACAGGCGGGGAGGAGCAGGACGGAGGCGTGATATGATTTTCCTAATGTAGGGAGGGGAGGACAAGTAACAATGGCCAAGAGTGTTCTCTCCGCGTGTAGCACAGGGGATGTATTGATAGAATTACATGAGTTTTTCTTCAGATTTCCTTTATTAAAGTCCCCTGCTACAATAAATGCGGCCTTATGATATATGGTTTCCAGTTTGCACAATGTCCAGTCTAGTTCCTTGAGAGCCGTCACCGTGTCAGCTTTGCCTTGGGATATGCAGGGCAGTGGCAAAAACTGAAGAAAATGATCTTGTGAGGTAATGCAGTCGGAATTTGATGGTGAGATTTTCCAAACCGGGAGTACCAAAGTTCCTGTACATTACCACAATCACACCATGAATTGTTAATCATAAGACATACCCCTTCACATCTGTTAATCATGAGACAAACCCCTCCACCTCTATTTTTCCCGGAGAGTTATTTCTTCCTGTCCACGCAATGAACAGAGAACCCCGCTGGCKGTATGGATTGGGACAATATATCCGGAGAGAGCCATGATTCCGTTAAACAGAGTATGTTACAGTCCCTTATGTCTCTCTGAAAAGAGATCCTCGCCCTGAGCTCGTCTACGTTAGCAAGTAATATACTCGGAAGCGGTGGATGGTTTGCTCGCCACCTGAGCCTGACTAGAACCTTAACTTCTCCTCCCTCTTTTCTGCCGTCAATGTTTTCGTGCAGTACCCGGGAGGAATGGGGCTTCCTCTGGAAGTCCAAACAAAGGATCCAGATCAGTGAAGTCAAATTTCTGGTCGAATTTCTGGCGAGTGACTGTCGATCTAATGTCCAAAAAGTTCTTTACAGCTGTAGGTAATACTAGAAACGTTCAGAGCAATAGATCAATAGATCAATATAGCAACAGATCAATAGATCAATATAGCAATAGATCAATAGATCAATATAGCAACAGATCAATAGATCAATAGATCAATAGATCAATATAGCAATAGATCAATAGATCAATATAGCAACATAGCAACATATCAATAGATCAATAGATCAATAGATCAATAGATCAATAGATCAATAGATCAATATATAATAATAGATCAATAGATCAATAGATCAATAGATCAATATATCAATATAGCAATATAGCAATAGATCAATATAGCAACAGATCAATATAGCAATATAGCAATAGATCAATATAGCAATATAGCAATATATCAATAGATCAATATAGCAATAGATCAATATAGCAATAGATCAATAATTTGCTATATTGATCTATTGATATATTGATCTATTGATCTATTGCTATATTGATATCTATTGCTTATTTGATCTATTGCTATATACGTTGATCTATTGATATAATTGGCTATATGGATCTATTGCTATAATTGCTATATGATCTATTGATACTAATTGCTATATTGATCTATTGCTCTATTGCATTCTTATTGCATCTATTGCTAATTATTGATCTATTGCTATATCTATTGATCTATTTGCTATATTGATCTATTGCTATATTGATCTATTGATTGCTATATTGATATACTATTGATATATTGCTATATTGCTATTATTGATCTGTTGCTATAGTATTGATCTATTGATATAATTTGCTATATGCTATATTGATCTGTTGCTGTATGATCTATTGCTATATTGATCTATTGCTATATTGATCTATTGTATATTCTATATGCTATATTGATCTATGATGTTGCTATATTGATCTGTTGCTATATTGATCTATTGCTATATTGCTATATTGATATATGATCTATTGATCTATGATCTATTGATCTATTATTATATATTGATCTATTGATTATCTATTGATCTTATTGATCTATGATCTGTATATGTCTATCTATATGATCTTGATCTATGCTATATGATCTAGATCTATTGATCTATTGATCTGTCTATATTGATCTATTGATCTATTGCTATATTGATCTTTGATCTGTTGCTATATTGATCTATTGTCTAGTTGCTCTGAACGTTTCTAGTATTACCTACAGCTGTAAAGAACTTTTTGGACATTGATTCGATTAGTTTAATCGTTCCGATTGTCGATTTTTGGACTTTTCTGATCTGATCTTTGTTTTTTTTTTAGTTTTTGATTTATTTTTGTGTTTGTTTTTTGTTTTTTTTTTTTTTTTTTTATTTTTTTTTTTGAATTTTTTTTTTTTTTTTTTTTTTTTATTTTCTTTTTGTTATTTTTATATTTTTTTTGTCTTCTTTTTTGGTTTTTTTGTTTTTTTTTATTTTTCTCTTTTTTGTTTTTTGTTTTGTTTTCTTATTTTTAATTTTTTATTTTTTTTTGATTTTTATGTTTTTATTTTTTATATGTTTTTTTTCTTGTTATTTTATTTTATTTTTTTTGTTTTTATTTTTTTTTTTTTTTTTTTTTTTTTTCATTTTCTTGCTTTTATTTGTTCTTTTTTTTGTAATTTTTTTTTTTTTTATTTTTTGTTCTTTCTTATTTATTTTATTTGTTTTTTTTTTTTTGTTTTTTTTTTTTTTTTATTTTTTTTTTTTTATTTTTTTTTTTTTTTGTATATTTTATTTATTTTATTTTTTTTTTTATCATTTTTTTGGATTTTTTTTTTACTTTTTTTTGTTTTTTTTGTTATTTTATTGATTATTTTTTTTTTATTTTATTTTTTTTCTTGACAGGAGGATGGTCACCGCGCAAGAAATTCGAACCATTGCAGAAATTTGACTTCACTGATCTGGATCCTTTGTTTGGACTTTCCAGAGGAAGCCCATTCCTCCCGGGTTACTTGCACGAAAACATTGACAGCTGTCACGATCCGTGTGGAGGATTGACGACCCCAAAAACGCAGCAAGTAAGGAAAATAAGGCATATTCCCTTTTAAATGAATTACCAAAGGCAAAAACGGAAACAAACCGCGACTGATACACACTAAACACAAACAAGAAAACGATCTGAAGCTAAGAACGAAGTGCACACACACGGCACAAACGTTTAACATAGACAATTTTTCCCACAAAATCCTAAAGCCTATGGCTCCCTAAATATGGTCCCATCAGGACAAACTATGACCAGCGTCTCTGATTGAGACCAATAGGCAGCCATAGACTTTCTAAACACCTACACCTCAACCACTAAGACTATCTAGACAATCACGTAAACCATAGACTAATTCTAGACACACTCCACTCAACACAAAACCCATACACTCTAACAAATCCCCCTAGACACTCCAAACCACCCCAAGACAAATACAGAAAACACACAACTAACCCCGATGTACACCCTGACCTAACTAAAATAATAAAGAAAACAAAGAATACTTGGCCAGGGCGTGACATAACCCCTCCCCTTAAAGGTGCGAACTCCGGGCGCACACAGTACATAGTCCTAGGGGAGGTCTGCAGGTGGGCTTCGTCCACGGCTGGTCGGCTTCGACACTGGTCGTAGGTCCCACCCCCACCATGTCACTAATCTTTGTTTTACTTAACCCACTGGAATAAGGGGCAAGTACCGGACTAAGGGGCAGCACCGGGACTAAGGGGCAGCACCGGACTAAGGGCAGCACCAGGATAAGGCCGACGAGGAGCGCCTCCGCGATCTGGAGGAATGGCAGCCTCGGACGGAGGAAATGGCAGCTCCGGACTGAAGGAATGGCAGCTCCGACTGAGAATGGCAGCTCCGGACGAGGAAATGGCAGCTCCGGAACGAGGAATGGCCGCGAGACTGGAACCTGGCTTGGACTACAGATCTTGGCTGCTCATGGACCTGGCTGACGGTCTGGCTGCTCATGGCTAGCTGACGGATCTGGCTGCGTCATGGCTAGCTGACGGATCTGGCTTGCTCATGGCCTAGCTGACGGATCTGGCTGCTCATGGCTAACTGACGGATCTGGCTTGCT